>NC_056727.1:252633376-252818376 GCF_019279795.1 Protopterus annectens | reverse complement strand
TTCTGATAAAAGAATGCAAGAATGTTAACAATCTCTTTTTTGATGAGGTCAGAAACATATAGCTTTAACTGCATTCAGACTCTGTCATGTTAGCATTTACCACATTCCTCTATGTTGCCATTCTACTTTTGGAATGGATCACATGTTGTTTTCAATCACAAGGCACAAAATCTGTTTTTTTTTTTTTTTTACTCATACAAGGTATAATACTTTTAGAATTCTAATTTTTTATTTATTTTTTCTGTTGTTTGCTGAAATATCAGTTCCCACTGAACCACAAATGCTTTCATCTGAAAGACCCAAAAGAATGTCTGCAAATAATTTACAATAATATAGATATGTCACTGAAGTTACATAATTTCAGCTATATATAGGTAAATAGCACCAACCACACTGTAACCTAGCACCCAACAAAATAACAGTGTATTAGAGACAGTCAGTGGTACATTTCCTGATCATTCTTCCTTCAGAATGATATACTGGGTTGACATCACAAGATGAGGCATGCACTGTCATCATGCAAGGAATCCATGCATCCATGGGTCTGCCTCCACAGAGTGCCTCCTTAAAGCCTCGGCTCTCCACACTGCAGCACTGAGTCATAGAAATGGCAGTGGTATCATCACTGCTATGTATGCCTTAATATCATGTTTCTAGCACATTCCACAACTTTCCCAGTCAAAATATATTAGACACGGTAAAGCAAAACATGGTAAAGGAAAATATAAGCTTAAGTCCTAAAACCCTTTTCCCTTCTTCATAGGTTCATAGGTTCATAGGTTGGTACTAGGCTATCAGCCCTAGGGCCTATACAAGCCTAGCCATAACAATTCCCTGGCATTTTCTTCCCACATTATTTACTTTCCTGGACCCCTGTCTAGCAGGGTGACTGACGTGATCCCTGGGGTGAATTTCCTTTCTCCCATCCAATCGTCAAGGTTCCTCTTGAAGAGGTCCAAAGAGGCACTCTGCTTGACATGTATGGGCAATCTATTCCAGAGTCTGGGGAGTCTCTGGGTCAGGAACCTATCCCTCCAGCATGTTTTGTTTATTGTGATGACAAGGTTTAGATCCCTGGAGCGTGTAGCTCTGAGGGATTGGGATTTCTTTAAGTGTAGCATGTCCAACAGCTCTGGGTTTGACATGGCCTTGTATGTTAAGCAGAGATCGCCTCTGAGTAGACGATATGCGACAGAGTATAGCTGGAGTTTTTAAGGCGGTCAGCGTAGGGCATCTGCTTTAGGCCTGTGATTCTTTTAGTGAGGTATTTCTGAGGCCCTTCCAGTTGTTGCAGATGTCTTGAGAGGTACATACCAAATGGTGCGTTGTATTCTATAATGGGTCTAATGAGGGATGAGTACAGTGGGACAATGACCTCCTTTTTTCTGGATGAAAAGCCCTTCGTGATGAGGTGTGCCACATAGAAGGATTTCCTGACTGTTGTGGCGATGTGGTTATCGAAAGTGAGACCACTGTCCACCTGTGTCCCTAAGTCTCTTATCACACTTTCTGTGTTTAGTGTACTGCCACCTATATGGTAATTCATGGATACATGTTTTTTCCCAAAGGGGATAACAATACATTTCTTGGCATTGAGCTTGAGCCCATGGCTCTGGCACCAAGCATCTGTTTCTGTAAGGCCCTTTTGTAGAGTACCCACATCATTTGGGGATTCAATAATGGCTCCCAGTTTGCAGTCATCTGCAAACTTTGTTAGCAAGAGTCCCTTAGTGTTGACCTGTACTTCAGAGAAGTAGATGCCAAACAAGAGCGGCCCCAGGACGGAACCCTTAGGTACTCCACTTGTCACTTGTCTGGAGCTGGATTTGGAGTTGGCTACTTTTACAGTGTGGGTTCTATCAGTAAGCCATTTAGCAACCCATTGGGTGACATAGGGATTAATGCCCAACTTAGTAAGTTTATCTATGATTCCAGAGTGGGGGATGGTGTCAAAGGCCTTGGCAAGGTCTAGATAGGCTGTGTGGACCACCTTACCCTTGTCCATGGCTCTGGAGACTGATTCAAAGCAGCCAATCAGGTTCAGGAGACACGATTGGCCCTTCACAAACCCAAACTGGGTGGGGTCCAGTGTTTGAAGGTTGCCAATGTCTTTGTTTATAAGTTCCATGATAATACGCTCCATGGCCTTGCAGATAAGGCTTGTCAGACTGATAGGACGGTAGTTTCCGGGATCCAAGGTGGATCCCCCCTTGTGGATTGGGTAACTGTAGCTCTGCGCCACTCAGTGGGCACGAAACCTGAGGTGAGGCTATGATTAAACATGACACTTAGGTGAGGTGCCAGTTCATATTGTAGTTCATGTAGTACACAGCCCGTGATGTCATCTGGTCCCATGTATGCTGTATTCTTGGCTTTAGAGAGTGCGTTTTGTACCTGTGTGGCCGTTATTACTGGAATTTGGCAATCTTCCGGTATTGAGATGTGCCATTTAGGGGGTGAGAGGGGGTGAAGTTGGCACTGAATCGATCTGCCAGGATATTGGCAATATCCTTCGGATCAGTATATTTAATGCCATTCTGTTTTAGCTCAGAGCAGATCTGAGCATTGCCATTTAGATTCTTGACATAGTTATAGAATGCTTTGTGGTTGTCTTTGGAATCTTTGGCAATTTTATTTTCGTAACTAGCTTTGGAGGATTTTATGAGGCACCTCAGTTTCTTACTGAGGCTAGTAAGGGAGTTTTTTGCATCCTGGGATTTTCCTCTTTTCTGCAAAAGTTTCTTCCTTTTGTTGTAAAGTTTGTTTATGGCACGGGACCACCAGATTGGCTTCCGTTTTTTGGATGAGAGCATTTTGGTTCTATTTGGGATGGCACGATTCATGCATGAGTGGATGTGCTCATACAGTGCCTTAGTGTAGGATTCAGCAGTTGAACTTTCAGTTTCCGTCTGCATGGGTGTCATGAAGTTTGTCACTTCTGACTTGAGTAGCATGAAGTTGGCTTTGGAGAAGTTTTTTATGTTAGTTTCTTTACTGGGGGGTGGGGGTGGGATGTGGATGTTAAGGGTGATTATCTTATGGTCAGACCTGACTAACGAGGGGGTGACCATAGGTATGGAGCATTGATTTCCCATGTTGGTAATGACCAGGTCTAGGATATTGGAGCCCTGGTGGGACTATGGATTAGTTGATCTAGGGCGTTGGAATTTATGAATTCAAGAACCGTTGCACAAAGGTGTTGGGACATGAGTAGTTTTCCCAGTTAATGGCAGGGTAGTTAAAATCACCCAGTATTAGGGTGTTTGGTTCTATCTTAATATTTTCCAGTATGTTTAGAAAGGTGTAGTGAGAATCTTGGGGTATGGTGGGTATCTGTAGCAAGCTACAATTTGGATTGCAGTCTTACCTAGTGTTAGTTGCACTTGGAGAATTTCAGACACATTGTGTTGGCCAACTAGCCTGGTGGTGTGAATATCCTTGGTGAATATTGACACTCCTCCACCTTTAGTGTTTCGGTCCTGGTTTGGTGGCCGAAAAGTGTGGTAAGAGTTGTAGCTTGGTATTGCAGGGGTGCTCTCTGGAGCCTTGAACCAGGTCTCAGTTACTGCACAGATATCGATGTTCTCCATTTTTAGGAGTGCCTCGAGAGAGTGCATTTTGAGGTTTAGACTTCTAGCATTGAGTAGCATTACCTTCAGATTTTGCATGCTTGTACCTGTTACGGTGGTGGTTTTGTCCTTTGAAGTTTGCCTAAAAAAGGCACTATAGGGGTAGCAAGAGCCTTAGCCAGTAACCTGAATCTCAGGGGCGACAGGTGCAGACCATATCTGGCAAAGCATCGTAGTCTGTCAATCATGTCATCCCAGGCAGACAGATACTGGATCCCCTTTGAATGACACCATAAGCTTAGCCAATTGTTGAAGTCAATCATTTTATCCTTATATTCTTTTATCAAATTAACTTTTGAAGTCATACATTGAGTCTTTTACCAAAACTGATGCAAGTATGCACCCCAGTATAGCTGCTTCCCTGTAAAAGTTATTTTTACCCCATAGTCCACACTGGTCATTTTGTATAGGATTGTGCTGTTATGAATAATGTTACATATTGTACAATGCACTCATTATTTTAGACATCACTACCTCAAACATCAATGGAAGTACCACTTAGATGTTCCCCTCAAAAATATAAATTACAACTCTAGGATAATTCTATTTTAAGAACTCATTAGATGTGTATGTTGATGAATTGGTTTCTCAAAACACTGTTCTTAGGAGAAACTAAAAAAAATAAAGTAGTAAGAAATGCCTTCGATCAGGTATATATGCTAAATGCATGACCTAATTAAAAGAAATATAACTGTGTCTCAGATATTATGGATCAGCCAATGCTGAATTCCATTCTGTTGTTCTTATATTTGTGTGTAAGAGAAACTGCTATTGCTAGTTATCTTAACCCTGACAACAGATGAAACCTTTACTCACTTTCACAGAAAAGATAAGTGAAGTAAGCATGACGGCTCAGAAACGTAGTACTGCACAGTTCCTGTTTTGAAACTATTACACACCATTCCCAGGAAGTAATTATCGTTTTATAAGTAGTGTGATTGCAGGTTGTAAATGGTTAGTAACACAGATCTGTATTACTTGACCAAACACAGAAAGTTGTAATTCCTTAATATGAAATCTGTACTAACTTAGCTTTACCTTGATGAACAGGGGATAAAGTCTGTCCTGTTAAATTGCAGAATAATCACCTGGCCCTACCTAACCATTATAGTAGTCATTCCAGTCCATATACTGTAAATTTATCTTCAGAATCCAAGCATCACAGTTCACTGTCACATAGCATTAATTGTTTTTTACCTCGGCTCACTGTAGGTTTATGCACTGTCACCACTACATTAGTCAATTTTGGTAGGGTTGTCTTGAATAGTGCACTTACTTTTTAAGCTCCTATTTCCCTCTTTGCTGCAGACATGCGGACTGAGGTTATAGCATAGAAAAACTCCTTCCCCTCCTTTTACCTACAAACAGTAGGTGTCTCTCAGGGATCAATCCTTGTGCTACCACTAGTTAACATATTTATAAATGATCTCCATAAAGCCAACATGCCGGCTACATTGTGCAATACACAGATAACTCTACATTCATCTAATGCACTTCCAACCAAGATAAAGTATAGCAGCTAACTCAAGACTCCCTCACTTCTCTTGAAATATGTTTCAGCAACTCTCTATTACTCCTAAATAAAAAAAAAAAAGTCTAAACTAATTTTGAGAACCACTAAACAATATACTGCACAAAAGCATACTCTGCCAGAATATCCTCAAATGGGATGCCTATACTATTAAATACCCACATATCTCAAAATTACCTATAACCTACAAACTCACACAATCTATTATTTTAAATTTCACCTTCTACTTCCCCAAATAACACCCCCCCATTTCCTATCTTAACTACATCCTTATTATCTATCCTTCAGACCCCTGTGTTATTTTACATTTCAGAAACATGTTTCTCCTACATTTTCTCATACTAGTACCTCTTCTCTTACTAACATCCACTACCAAACTCCAAATAAACTCTTATATTATTTTATCCAAGCAAAATACTTCTGAACTGCATCTCTCATTCACACCCTGTCTATATCAACACTCATCTATCTGATTAATCAATCAAGTGCAATTATCCAAAACATTTACTCACAAACTAGGTACTAAACATGAAATCAAGCAAAGATGACTTTACTTGTGATGACGTGAGATAGTGCCAACTATGCCAGGCAGACTAAGGCAATGCATGTGTAACATATGCCAGCATAGCTAGCTGGAGTTCTGTAAAGAATGTTATGTCATTTGTATATCAAACTGATTTGTACAGATGTTTGTGTTAAAAATGTATTTGTAAAGCTGCTTGTGTTAAAAATGTATAAATGGTGGGTCCTGCTAGACAGAAAGTATACATTTATATCAGAGAGTACTGCTGAAACTGAGGAAATGTATATATGTTAACAGAGGATGCTGGAAAGGAAGGGGTTAAACTCAGCTCAGCTTACCTTAAAAAAATAGCCAGAAATGAAATTACTTTGTTTAGACCATAATGATTATATTTCACAGGCCTGAATGCAGCCAGAGATGTAATGTCTGGGAAAGGCCTGGGCTGTTATTGTCCTTAATGACAAACTAATTGCTACCCTGGAGTCCCAGAGAAAGGCTTGTTAGTCTCTGCAAGGAAGGATGAAAGTACTGAAATTGTTTTAAGTCTCCAGGTGCCTTAGCAAAGTTCTAGGTATGTATTGTGACACATCTGTACTAGATTCTGGTTCAGCATCTAGTAAGGGAGGTAGTGTGGGAACCACAGATTCAGGTGACCAGATGTGATGTCATTCTATAGCCAGCACTGAAAATTATTCTAGATATTAGTGAGAGATGTTATAGTGACACTCAGCACTTTGTTTTTGGGAACCTGATGCAAATATATTCATCCATGTAATCTTGCCTTGCTCTAGCAAGTAAGTAGAGAATAGTAATTCTTCAGTCAGTTAGGAAAATAGTGAGACTAGTTAAATATTGTTTTTCTGTATCAGTCTGAATCTTTCCATTTGTGTTATTTTTTTTTTTATATTTCTAATACTCAAATGCCCAAATCGTTGAATTTCATTTTCACAAGACATCAGGAAAATTAAATATCCAACGTCGATTTTTTCCCAGGGCAAGTAAACACTTGCCGAACATGCTCTTTTGTACACTGTATTGCAATCCCAGAGTTGGTATAGATAATTACTGGGGTGGGGGTGGTGTAGCCTCCCCATCTAGGTGGGTTTTGTTTACTCAGGTGTGTGTTTCATTGAAGTTAGGGTAAGTGTTTACTTGCCCTGTTAAAAATTCACCATTGAGGTTTTTCATTTTCATAATTTTCATTTCAGGAAAATGAAATTTGATGATATGGCAATTCCTTTATGAGAAAGGTATTGGACACTTTGATGTTCTAGTTTACAAACAACTTATGGAATGTGTCCTCACAAATAACTTCATTCTATTTAACCTAGAAATTTATTTACAACAAGAAGGAGTAGCTATGGGTTCCACATGTGGTGGCCTTTACATTAATATTGTTATCATGCAACGGGAAGAAGAAATTTCTATTCCCATCTAGTTATTTAAAACATATCAGATTCTATACTAGGTTTTTGGATGATATGTTTATTCTATGGGATGGATCTAATGAAGGTATTAATGATTTTGTAACCTATATTGAATCTACCACCAATTTTTTTAAGTTTACTCATAGCAACAACTTCAACATGATTTCTTTTTCGGACATTGTATTGTCAAAGGATTACCAGAATGAAAAGTTCATATCAAACATTTTTAGAAAGGACACATATTCTAATTCTTTATTGCATTTTTCCAGCACCCACCCTTTAAAACAAAAGAAGGCCATTGTAAAAAGTCAATTTGTGCATGTAGCATGCATGGTTTCTGATATGGATGAATTCCTAAATTAATGTGATAAATTAAAATATATGTTCTTAAAGAGAGGTTATCCTTTTAAATGTATTACTGAAATCATGATTGAGGTGGTCAAACAAGAGGGAGAGTGGATTCTATGGTCCTCTTTTATCAGGTGGTTTGATTGATAATGTTTGTACTAGTAATAACACTGACATTAATGTTACAGAAGAGAGTAAAGATTTAAAAACTTCTTTCATTACTGTTTTCACCCAAGATAGTTTTATATTGAAGGATATCTTACATAAAAATTAGTCCATCCTTAAGCAATACAAAAACATTAGATCTCTTATAGGTCCACAACCTACTATAGTTTACAGAAAAGGTAGAAATCTGAAAGCATCTTTGAAACCAAGGATATTTACCTTAACCATAAAATAGGTCACATAAGCAAATGTGGTATGTGTAATTTTTGTAAACTTGTAAAAGAAGGTAATTCATTTTTGTCAACAACATTGAAATTAGAATTCATCATGAATACAACTGTTGCTCCAAGAGGGTTATATATTGTGCCATGTGTACCATCTGTTCTGCTTACTACATTGATAAAACAGATCGCAACCTAAAGAACCGTATATATGAACACTTATATGACATAAAAAATAAAAAAGACACAGATGCTTTAAGCAAACACATTATGGAGAATGTGAATCACAACTTCCAATTTGTCATCATAGATAGTATTAATACAGATATATGAGGTAGAACTTGGTCACTATTGTTAGTAAAAAGAGAGCTATACTGGCAGCTGCAGCTAAATGCAGGCAACAGACTAGGTTTGAATGAAAATATTTCCATTAGCTCTTTATTAAAATTAAAAGCCATTGAAAGATAATAATAACTCTCTTTTAGGAATTAGTTTTTTGTAAAACATATATATATATATATATACATATATATATATATATATATATATATACATTTTTTACATATTTTTTATGATATTACCCATTATATTCTACACATATTTTTTACATTCATTCATATTTATTCAAGTTTTTTGTAAAAAAAAAGGGGTTTTGTGCTAATTTTATATATGTTTGAATATTTATCCAGTTTTAATTATTTCCTAATATGTTGTCATTTCCTGTTGGGGTTACATAAAAGGGAAACAGCTTTTTTATGTTTCATCTGATAAAGTCTTGATTTCCTAGACAAAAGCGCTTATCCTTTGTATTTTAAGGATTGTTCACCTGTTGTCTCTTTGGATTAATAAACGTTCATTCTGGTTTACATTACTTGAGCCTGGACTCATATTGTAAGTAAACGAGTGAGAGGGACAAATCCAGCTTCTTCCAACTTGACTAATTGCGCTATCTATCTATCTATATATATATATATACATATATATATACATATATATATATATATATATATATATATATATATATGTATATATATATATATATATATATATATATATATATAAACCACACAACACCGACAACCACATCACCGACACCACATATTCGACAGTCCATAAACACGAAACCACACATAACCGACAACGAAATAACCGGTACACAAACCACGAAACCCCATACACTGCACACACCACAATAACAATTATTAAAACAAAACACATCCCCATTCCACAAACCACACACACAACACAAGCACACCAAAATCCTTACAAGCCCACACTAAACCTTACCCTAACCCTAAGGTCCGTCACTATCGCACACTTACCTACCGGCTCCCTAACTCACTTAACCGCCCTATGCCCCTAACCCTAACTCACTTAACCCACTATCGCTCCCTAACCCTAACTCACTTAACCCACCCCTATCGCTCCCTAACCCTAACTCACTTAACCCACCCCTATCCCTCCCTAACCCTAACTCACTTAACCCACCCCTATCCCCACAGACCGTCAATCTCCACACTTACCTGCCTCGCACCCTAACGTCCGTCACTACCGCATACTCACACAGCCTTTCCCCATGTCGGCATCCTCGGCGTTGGTGTTGTCATCCGTCGTGTCGGTCTTCTGCATTGTCGATGTTCTGCAACCCGCGATTCGCGTCGGTCTTCTTCGTTTTCGATCTTCTGGAGCTCCGAATTCCGCTGTCGGTCTTCTGCGCTGTCGACGAAGTCAGGTAGAACCATATATATATATATATATATGTGTGTGTATACATATGTGTGTATACACACACACACACACACACACACACACACACATATATATATATATATATATATATATATATATATATATATATATAAAAGAGTTGCCTTTTGGTTATTTTTAACCCATTTATCAATTTCCTATTTGTTTTGCAGAGGGTCCTCTCCATTGTACAGGCAAAAGTGCTTAATATGAAATAAATAGACTTTGGTGGATATGTTTTGGCTAGTTTTCTGTCATTCATGTTCGTTGCAGAATGCAATACAATTAAACTTTCTTTAGCACTTATATGACAGTGTCATTTTTCCCAAGAAGGCTTTATAAATCCTGTTAACTCCAGTGTCACATAGCCTTCTCATCTGGGAAATGTTTGCCACAGGGTCATTCTTCCCTTACCCTTGTAGGGGTTTCTTACTCTGTAAGGTTAGTAATACCACCTTCTCTATTCCTGCATCACTTTTTTCTCAGCTGTAATTATTTACTTTGCATATTTGTCTTCCGTCTGTGGAATAGATATTTGCCAGACTTGAATTATTTGTGTACTATTTCTTAAACATAGATTTATTTTCCTCTAGCTTCCTAGCTCCAATTTTCACTCTTCTTTCAGTTCACCAATTGGTAGGTATCTTATTTTGCATTTTTCCTATGTTATTCTTTTATTCTATTTGTTTAAGCTGACATGTTTTCCTTGTTTTGACTTTGGATAAATGTGTATTTGGGTACATGTAGATTTTGATGAGGGGAACCCACTCAGTAGAGCAGGGCTTGTTAAAGTAGTAGAAGCCAGGCATTTTTGGAAAGTTTGCTTTGCACCACTGCACTACTGCACCACATTTCCTTAAATATACCAACTTCAGGGTCATACTATATCAAGCATCCCCAAATGCATACTGATGAAAGTACATCCCACTGTGACCATTCCATTGTAAGCCTGAGTGCTATTTATTAGGCACATGAAGTACATATCTCTAACTTCAGTGGAGTAGGGGTATTTGTCCCGAGTTTCTAAGCAAATCAAATCAAAGAGGTACTTAAACACCATTAAAACACATAAGGTGATTGTACAATCAGTTAGTTAGGACAACTTCAAAACGTATGTAGCATAATCATGTCAAAAATGGAAATGAATACATAGCAGTATTGCTTATTTTGTTATACTTAGGATGACTAACTATCATGACTTGCCAGTAAATCCTAACATTTGCTTCTTATTTATTTATCAGTGGATTTAACTAATAGATAATTATTATTAGTATTAGTATTAGTATTGTTTTTATTATTTCATGCATGACTGGATTTCAGTGATAGATAAAATACTATTACTTTTATGATAGCAACTTATCAGGGCTCACATTCTTAGTATTCATGAGCAAAGAAAACAAACATATACTCTGCTTAATACTAGAAAAGTTCAGCAAAACACATTCAGATATCTAACATGCATTCACAGTTATGGTCACATTTGACACTTGACATAGGATCATAGCCTCATAGGAATTTATTAGGCTATTGGCCCTGAGGCCTTTACAAGCCTAGCCAAGAATTTAGCCCATGTTCCAACAAGTCAGCCCCCTATGCTACTGTCCAGCAGGGACATAAGTGGAATCCCAGGGGTGTATTTTCTGTTCCTCAACCAGTTATCCAGGTTGCGCTTTAAAAGGTTTAATGAGGTACTCTGCTTTATGTGGAGAGGGAGTCTATTCCACAAAAGGGGGAGTCTCTGGGACACAAATCTGTCCCACCAAGTCCTATTGATGTCACAGACTAGGTTGAGGTCTCACCTGCGGGCTACTCCAGTGGAGCTTGACTTGCAGATATGCAGCAGTCCCATCAGGATGGGGTCTGAGATTACTTTGTATGCCAGACAAAGGTCACCTCTGAGGACTCTGTAGAAGACTGAATAGAGGGATATGGCTTTTAGCCTATCTGTGTAGGGTAGATGTTTGAGGCCCTGGGTTCTCTGGGTGAGGAATCTCTGTGGTCTCTCCAGCTGCTGCATGCGCTTTGTGAGGTACATGCTGAAAGGGGCATTGTATTCAATAATCAGTCTTATAAGGGAAGAATACAGGGATGTTATGACCACCTAGACCCTGGATGAGATATCCTTACTAATGAGGTGGGTCATGTAGAAAGCTGTCCGTACAATGGAGGCAATATGGTGGTGAAAAGTCAGTTTGCTATCAACCTGGGTTCCCAAGTCCCTTAAGACTGAATGCATGCTTAGTGCCTTATTAACAATGTGATAAATTGCGGGAATGTCATTCTCCCCAAAAGGAATGATGATGCATTTTTTGGCATTCAGTTTGAGGCAATGTTTCTGGCACCAGTCATTTGTTTGGGTGAGACCCCCTTGGAGGATGTCCACATCACTAGGGGAATTGATGACAGCATCCAGCTTGCAGTCATCAGCCAACTTGTTCAGCCATAGCCCACTAGATTTAGCCTGGACCTCTGAGAAGTATATCCCAAACAGTGGAGGCCCCAAGACTGATCCCTGGGGTACACCACTTGTTAAGGGTCTACTACTTGAGGAGGCTTCCCCTATTTTGACTAGATGAGTTCCATCAGTGAACCAGTTTGCTACCCATCTGGTAACATATGGATTGATCCCTAGTTGATGAAGTTTATCTATTATACTTGAGTGGGGAATAGTAGCAAAGGGCTTGGCCAGGTCAAGGTAGGCAGTGTACACTGTCTTACCCTCACCTATGGCCTTGGTGACTGTCTCAAAGAAGTCAACCAAATTTAACAGGCATGACCTCCCCTTGACAAAACCAAACTGTGTGGGATCAAAGTGTCTGGAGGTTGGCAATGTCCTTGTTAATAAGGTCCATGATAATCTGCTCCATGGCCTTGCAGATCAGGCTAGTTAGGCTGATGGGTCTATAATTTCCTGGATCGCTGGATGCTCCACCTTTGTGCAAAGGGATGACAGTAGCTGTCCTCCACTCAGCTGGGACAAAGCCAGTATTCAGGCTTTGGTTGAATAGGGTGTCTATTGATGCTGCAAGTTCCTGCCCAAGTTCATGCAGGATGCAGCCTGGGATGGGGGCTGTGAAGCTGCTTATACCTTCCTTCAGGAGGCTGTAATCAGCTTTGGAGAAGTTTTTTTGTTTGACCTTAGCTGGGGGGGGGGGTGTCGGGGGAGATTGCGACTTTGAAAGTAACTGCTTTGTGGTCGGATCTTACCAGGGATGATGACACTGCATGGCTGCTGCAGTGGTTACTTATGTTAGCTAATACCAAGTCCAAGATATTTTCCCCTGTTGAGGGGGTATCAACCAACTGGTCCAAGGCCTTTACATCGATGAAATCAAGGAATCTCTGGGCATTTGTGTTGTGGCATGAGTATTTCTTCCAATCTATGGTTGGATAGTTAAAGTCACCCAGGATCAGGGTAAAGGGTTGAATCTTGATAGATTCGAAGAGGTCCAGATAGGTGGAGTGGGCATCTTGAGACTGAGTTGGAGGCCTGTAGCTAACTAAGATTTGAATAGGGGTCTTGTCAGTTGTTAACTGCACCTGGAGTATTTTCTGAGCATCATACTGTCTGACCAGCCTAGAGGTGTGTATGTCTTTCATATATATTGCAACTCCACCTCCTTTTGTTTTTCTGCCCATGGCTTGGGGTCTGAATGAATTATTTTATTTATATTAATTTGGATTTAACATAAATATCCTTCCTGAGGGTTCATAATTTGAGAAATCCCCAAATATGTGACTTTTGTAACTCACTAAGTAGTTTTTAATCCACCTAGCAGCTTGAGGAGCAATATATTGATATAGCCTATCTGTGTATATGCAGATTGTAAGTGGAACAAAGGTTCTTGATTGTATTATAACTCTAGTGGTGTATTATGAAGTTCCTGAGGAACCCTACAGGCAACCCATAAGCAATAACTACTTATTCCTCCTAATGGGAAATGCATGCATCTGACAATGGAAAAGATACCATATCTAAACAGAAAAGTTAAAGGAAAACATTATAACCAATAGTTATACTTTCCAGAATAACACTGCAGGCAAATTGTAATATATCAAATACAGATATTTTGGAGAGGTTAAGGATATATATTTATGCATGACTAGATAAGAGATCTCCCACTTATACAGAAAATGTCAGACAGGGAAAAATTCCAAACTGGAAAAGGCATGAAGAACAATAGCATAGGCTGTGATATAAAATATCACTTTTTCTTAGAAAGGAAGTCTTTATTTCTGTCTATGAGTAACATAAAAGCTTATAAAGAACACTGAAGGTGGTCTGCAACATATTTTTAAGCTGGGGAAACATACACGTGTGTCAATGTCAGAAATACTTCATGCTTTTGTAATATTTTCCAAAATTGAAACAACTCTGCAAATTGTACTGTGAATTACTAAACAAAAAAAAAACTAAAGGGAGAGGATAGACTATGCCACATCTCTCTCTCTCTTTCTCTGTCTCTGCCTTTCTACACACACATACACACACACACACACACACACACACACACACACACACACACACACACACACACACACACACATACTTTTTCATTAGATACTTTATTTCTTTAGTAGTGATTCCATTTTGTGTTTGAGTAAGATAATTCTAAATCTCTAAAACTTTAGAATTAATAAGTTTCTATTCTTATTTATATTTTGATAAAATCTATTCAGCCTCTTTACTCAGATCCATTAATGAGCTTCCAGTGATTGAATTAGTTCTATAATTATTTGCTTAAATGCATTATAATATAAATATATCCATTCTATTGAATGTTTTTCCTCTTTATTTAGAATTGCTCTTTTACTCTTCTTTATGAAACTATATCTGCAATTTTCTGTTAGCCACAGGAATAAGCCTACTTTATTGTGTTCACTAAAACTAACATACCCAAACCTTAAAGTGGATTAATAGACTATCTTATTATTTTTATATCTATAATATTTGAAGCTTATGAAAACTGTACTTCTTTTTACATACCTGAGTTAAGCTCACCAAAGTTTAATTATAAATATAATCAAAGTAACACACATACCTTCTGTGATAAAGTAAATTCAAATATTGTTATAAAAAAAAAATATTTTTTTTAATTTGGTAAGGTCTCCATAATTAAAACGAACATTTTCTTTCTGAGAGATAATTTGCTGGATTGTTTAATAAACCTTCAGAGCAAACTGCCAAAATGTACATGTAATCCTAAATCTAACAGTTCAGAAACGCATTTTGTGCAGGTATGTATATATATATATATATATATATATATATATATATATATATATATATATATATACATATATACACATACATGTATGTATATAAACATGTATTCAATTACTAAAATATACACGTTGTTTAAAATTGCTAGTTGTTAACATTGACAGAGAAGCACTAGCTAGCTCATAATATATATATAGAAATTAATGAAATGTACTCTTCCCTTCTTACTGTTAATAATATGAAAGGTCTAGACAGTGTCACCTATAATAACAGGGTTGGCTTGATCATCCCACAGAATTATTGAAAATATTTGTTTGAGGAATATGTTACCTTATTTGCAACATATCTTTCTCAATCCCAAAAACATTAGCAATTTTTTAAATCCCAATATTTTGATTAAACACCCACTGATAACACATGCATCTTTTTCTATTATAAAGATAAAAGTCAGGATTTAATTGGATCCTCTATTTATAATATAAGCAAATTTATAAAAAGAATGAACTTCCGTTTCGGTATTTAAATGCGATTGATATTCTCGTAAGAGCATTATGCTCTTGTTAGAAAGCAATAATTAGCTTATAAATAAAACAAAGGGATTTAATGCTCTTAGCTTTCCTGGAGTTATCCTAGTTCAGGTTATATTTAAAACGAAATTATCTACTAATTAATTTTTATTCATCAATATGGGACATATATGAGCTAACCAAGAACACGGATTTAGAATGGGCAAAAATACAAACCAATAATAATAGAATGATACTGTTTACTAAATTGCTATATATCAAGTTCATAGTTTTACAAAAAGTGTAATCATCGCCAATAAAATGTATCATATATTTCCCAAAATTTCTAGGTATTTGTAATGCACACATGCAATCCTTTGTGGCCATTTTGCTACATCATTTCTGTAAGACTGCTAATCTTCCCTTTAATGAATTATATACATAGTGTTTCATAAAATAAAAAATAATAATTTCATAGCTGGTAACAAATTATTTCAAAGTTTCAAAGTATTTTGTAATATATACATACAAGATCCCAAAATGAACCACCAAGGAATCAGTATCTTACTTGCAAAAAGTACAATTCAGGGCACAAAACTAACCATCAGGCCTGTTTTTATGTTGGTACAATAGCATATTTTCTAACTTCGTTAGGGAATTTGATCCACATTCTTTTACTCCTGACATGAAATACTTTCAGCATAAGTTTATTATTTGCACTTGCAAACATCTCTGATGGATATAAATGGTGTTGAAGTGAAGGTTCTTAAAAGCCCTAGTTGGGTCTCTATTTACATATATATAATAAACATTAAATGCATTTAATACCTATAAATAATTTGCAGAACTTATGTTTTTCACTATAGTGATCTAAGTAAATACTCATTCTATACACTCTAGATTCTAATATTTGTCTCAATATGCACAAAAAAGTGCAGTATATTTTCTTACTCTTTCTTTATCAATGAGATACAATAAGCATCAACAGTTCCACTGCCCTGGAATAGAAATAAACATTAATTCAATTACACCTATAGATTGTAATTTGTTAAGCCATATGATCAGCAAAAAGTATAATGTCGTGTATAACTGCATAAAGATTTTCTTTTATTTCTTACCTAAAGTAGAATATGTCTCACTTTTCTGATGTATTCCATGCTATACTGACTAGCCTAAACTAAAACTATAAAACCTGCTGAATACCTAATCTTGTAATGGGTAATGCTTTCTTTGTATTATCATCAACTTTACACCACCAAATAGGGAGTACATATGTAATGTTATCATCTAGAGATAAAATAAATAAGAGACCTAAGCCTCAGGCCTGTGGCACCCCCCCCCCCCGAAATACATGTCTAGATAATAAAAGACTCCCACCAACTTTAAGTGAGAAAGTTTGTTTATTGAGCCCATTGTTTATTCATCATACAATGAAACATTTGCAATTAGTTTACTTAACCTTTGAATTATTTAGGATCATAAGTAAGTACTAGGCTAGCTGCCCTTATGGGCCATTTTAAGTCTAACCAGTTTCCCTTTTTGTGCTCAAATTAACCCATCAAATCTGGTTAGAGGTTGGCCTTAGCCACCCCATGGCCTATAATTATATATTACTCCTGATGAAGATAACAGGGATCATGCCATGAATAATTTGATGAGACCTATGGATGGGATAAAGCATTTAGGAGCTGCATCTTCCCAGGAGTAGTATAGGGGCAGTCCTGTGGTAAATTTTCTGTTTCTCATCCATAGGTGCAAGTTGTGCTTGAATATGGACAGTCATAAACTTTGTTTTATGTGTATGGGGACTCTGTTCCCTCCAAACCCTTCTGTTGATATTACAGAAGAGATTTAGATCCCTAGACTGAGTATTCTTGATGCCATTTGATTTGTTGATGAGCAGTAAATCCATCAGTATTGTCTCGGAGGATGCCTTATATGCCAGGCACAGATCACCTCTTAGCAGTCTGTAGGGTACCAAGTATAATAACAGGTTTCATTATGAAGAATATATATAAAAATAAATGTTTATATTTCACCATGAAGAATGTTGTTGAATGCTTTCTTCACATCTAAATAAAATGCATCTTCCAAAATATATTCTAGATTAGGTATGCAACACATGATCTGCCATTATGACCTCATACTGTTTCAAGTCTACTAACACAATGAAGTTAGTTGGAAAATGTTTCAAAATACTTTTTTTAACATGTATTGCCAATAGATTACTAGGCAAATAACCTGGGGGGGGGGGCTTTCTAAGCCTAGCCACTTTTTCCCAAAAGAATAATGATATCCTGTATCCAAATAAGACATTGAGGGGCGGGCATTTATAGGCTACCTCTTTCCATAAGGGATATAGGTGCCAGTCCCAATCTATATTTCCTATTCTCCATCCACTCTTGTAGGTTGTGGTTAAACTGGGTAAAAACAAACTAAGCTTCACATGGATGGAAAGCCTGTTCCATAGGAGGGGCAGTCTCTGGAACATACATCTGTCTCTCCAGCATCAGACAAAATTCAGGTCCCTGGACCTTGTATTTCTTGTACCCTTTGACTTATGAATATGTAAGGGCTTCATAAGTGTGGGATTTGTGAATGCCTTGTATGCCAGGCATAGATCACCCCTCAACAATCTATAAGAGACTAAGCAGAAGGAAAGGGCTTTAAGGTGCTCTGAATAAGGCAGCTTTGTACACCTTGTATTCTTTTATAAAGAACCTTTGAGGTCACTCTAATTGCTGCATATGCCTGGTCAGATACATACCAAAAGGAACATTATACTCTATGAGTGGTCTGATAAGGGTGAAGTACAGTTAGATAATGACCGCTTTGGACCTAGATCCTATGCTCTTACTTATACGTTGTGTAATATGAAAGGATTTCCTCACCCCTGTGACTACATGAAGGATGAAGGTAAGGCTACTGTCTATGTGTGTACCCAGATCCCTGACCTGGGGTGTATTAGCAACATGGTAATTAGACAGGATGGTTGACTTCACAAAGGGTGCAATTATGCATTTCTTAGCAGTGAGTTTAAGACTGTGGCTTTGACACCATTTGTTAGTCAGAGATAGACCTTCTTGAAGAATGCTAGTCCAGAGGGGAGTCAATGATAACCCCAAGTTTGCAATCATCTGCAAAGTTAGTCAGCCATAAACCTTCAGCATTTTCTTCCATTTCAGACAAATAGATGCCAAAAAGGAGCAGGCCCAGTACAGAGCCCTGAGGGACTCTGCTAGTGACTGTCCTCTTGGTGGAAGTAGCCTCACCTATGTTGACCTCCTTGGTCCTATCAGTGAGCCAATTGGCTATCCAGCAGGTGATAAAAGGGTGTATACCTAAATTAGTCAGCTTGTCTATAATGCCTGAGTGGGATATAGTATCAAAAGCTTTGACCAGGTCAAGGTGAGCTGTGTGCTCAGTCTTACCTTCATCCAATGCTTTGGTGATCCTCTCAAAAGAGTCCACCAGATTTAATAGGCATGAACATCCTATGATGGGTCCAGCATTTGCAGATTACCTATGTCCTCATTTATCATGTCCATGATGATTATTTCCATGGACTTACATATGAGGCTAGCAAGACTTATGGGCCTGTATTTAACTGGATCAATGGTTGGATCTCCTTTGTGCAGGGGAATGATTGTAGTCTTCTTCCGTTCCTTGGGCACAAAACCTGACTGAAGCTTCCAGTTGAAAAGTGATTCAAGTTAACCAGAGAGGTCATGTTTCATGCTATTTATTAAACATCCATAGATTTTATCAAGGCCCATAGTTGCAGTGTTTTGGCTTTGGAATGTGCATTGATGACCTATTCCCTAGTAATGGTTGAGGAGGTTGTGGTATGTGGTATTTCTTTCGGACTATCAGGGTGGGAGTGGGGAGAGAAATTTGAACTGAATCTGTCAGCCAAAAAGTTAACAATGGCCTCTGGTTCAATGTAGGTGATGCCATTTACAATAAGTTCAATGCATTGTTGTGTAATAAAAGTTGTTGAACTGGTACACCTACATATTTTAAGCCATGCATTCTGTATGCTAAACCCCTGAAAATGAGAAAAGGAACTTTGTTTTGCACAACTACTTGGGTACAAAACCAAATTTTAACAAATGCTGAAACAAAATCATCAAATTATAGAAACAGCTTTACTTAATCTCCTAACAAAAATTCAAGGGATGTCATTTGAGCCCACAATGATGTTTGGCTTTAGACTAAGAAGTGCATGTGTTACAAACTCGTCAGTTACAATATGGCATTCATCTCCAGCAAGGCTTGCTAGCTCCAGTCTTTTAGTCATGTTGTTTGAACTGTACAAGACAAGGGTCTTGTTCAGACTCCTTAGTCTGTTCTATATTGTCCTTCAGTATGTTATTATTTAATAAGTTGTGTAACAGTTGCAGCCATGTTCCCTGTCCTTTTTAATTGAAACATATAATATATATCGTGTAAATATTGTGAGATAAATCTAGTCAGGCTTCCTGCATTTTTAATATAGTCATACAATATTTTCTTGTTATCCAATAAATTAATGCCTAGGTCAGCTATGGTGCACCTATAACACGCGTGTGAAAGGTGACACAGCACCACACTTTGGGTGACACACCAGTATTCACCAACACCCAAGTTACGAAAGAAACTACTTTTACATTTGTTGCTTGTGTGAAGTGCCTTGAATTATTTTGTGCCAGGTTCCAGTTCAACAATACTGTTGCAGAGGTAAGGAAGTTATTAACCTCAAAGACTATTTCGGTATACTGTCTCAATAAAGTCTGCAAAGGGCAGGGCTGACTTTGTTTTCTCTTCTTGGTTACACTTCCGCAAAGGGCAAGTAGTCTGTGATTTCTAGGAGTTTGCTGTTTTACATGCCTCTCAACTGTCCCTCTTAATCCCTTAAACTTAATGACAATAATTAGATTTATATACTAATTTTATTTCAGAAAATGAATATTAATTCACATTCACTTTTTTCTATCAGTGTCT
This sequence comes from Protopterus annectens, assembly GCF_019279795.1. Taxonomy (NCBI): domain Eukaryota; kingdom Metazoa; phylum Chordata; order Ceratodontiformes; family Protopteridae; genus Protopterus; species Protopterus annectens. The sequence continues at coordinate 252,798,073 of NC_056727.1, read as the reverse complement.
CAAATTAATAGTACTAGCAGTTTAAAACTGTCCATGTCTCTCATTTCTAGATTTGTCCCTGATCCTGTTGAGATTTATCCCTGATGTATCGAGAACCATACTGTTTTATTTTTATTTATTTATTTTATTTTATTTTATTTTTGTTTTGGGGGGTGACACGCAAACAGAGTCAAGTTAGGCATTTTCCGAATTTTTGACGTGCCGAACCCAAAAGGTTTGCCATCACTGGTCTAGGTTTCTCTCATAAACAGTAGTCAGCTGCTTTGACATTTCTAGTTCTTAACCAAGCTGTATTAGATCATTTAAGCCTTCGTTCCAGCTGATGAAAGTTGCTTAAATACTTAACAGTAGTAATATTTCTAGTATGAACTTCCAGCTTTACTGTTCCACCTAGGTTTTTTTTCTGCTGAATGTACACAGTATTAAGATGTGCATCATGTTGATCTATTGTCATTTAATCTAGAATAAAAAGACTATGATTCATCAATAGATGCTGCTAAATGCCTTCAAGTACCAACCTGGAATTGTACTTGCAGAAGTGATCACCGGTATAACCTACTGCACATCAGCAAGTCAAATGGCATCATAAATACTCGGTCCAGGGATCCAAAGTTCTGCGAAATCAAAGAATAGTTTGGAGGGAAAGGGATATCTTGCAGAGGATACTACTGCTCTGGAACAGACTCCCAAGTCACATAAATCAAAGCCCATCCCTGTCCATGTTCAAGCACAACTCAGATCTATGGATAAATAATAGAAACATTTTCCCAGGACTGCTCCTGTACTACTAATGGGCAGATGCAGCTCCTAAATGCTTTATCCCAGTCCATGGGTCCACTCAAATTATCTACAGTGTTATCCCACTTATTTGCACTAGGGATAACATATAATTAGCAACCAGACAATGGGTAAGGCTGATCTAATGCCACCAAGATAGGGTAATTCAAGCACAGAAAGGGAAGTTTCTAGGCTTAAAGTGGCTTGCATGGGCAGCTAGCCCCGATTTTACCTATGAACCTAAAGAATTTTAACAGTCGTAACTTTCAGAGGACCCTTTTATAGCTTTCAAATATGTTTTTAAACATATATGGTCTATTTTCTTTAGAAATGGATACCCTTGATATTCCTAGTTCTTAAATATGTATGATCAAAACACATGTACCCCATTAAAGTCTCTAGGAGAAAATGTAAATTCTTGGCTATAGGAAAAGTCTCCAGAAAACCAAAATCCATACTCTTGAATGACACATTTGTCAACCAGTCCATGTTAGGAGGGTTTAAGTCACCAACTGTAGAATTAAATTCTTTGAGAAAAATGTCACCCAATGTATTCATAAGTTGTGTTTTCCATTCCTCGCAATAAATTTGGGGTTTTATATATACTAACTTTACTGAAGACAAATCAAAATAGGTTAACAGTAACTTCATTTAGGAAATACTTTAAATTACTGTTAATTATAGTAGAGATATCTTCAACAGTTCAGCCATTCTTAATTTTATTTGTTGTTAAAGGCCATAATGCATCATTAGTGACTTAAAAAGTAAAAAAAAAAGAAATCAGCTTCAAAAGCTTTAGATTTGGAACATGTGAAAGTCCTTAAGGAATCATTTGATATATCCCATGTACCTCCTTCATAGGAGGTTTTAGATTTTGCACAGTAAAGACTCTAGCTTATCTGGAGTCGATGACTTTTTGTTGATCCCAGTTTTTTGAGCTCTAATGTAACCTATTAGGGATGGGGAGCTTATTCACGCTGAAATGTTTCCATATTAACCAATATGTTTTTCATTTCTAGTAAAACAACATATAGTAAATCATTGGCTTTGTCAAAGTTCTTGCATTGCACATTAATAACAGTAAACTGTTCACTCTCTTTAAGATGGAATTAATAACTAGTTGTTAAATATAAAAAATAGATTTCAGTATTTTTCTAAGATTTCAGACAGTCTGTTTCCAAAGTGTCTAAAATGATAACATCTATTGCAATAATGTTTATATTACAGCCATTTCTTCTCGTACAGAGATGGAGAAAGATCTAATTCTCTCCTAGACATCTAATTTCACAGCAAAAGGAACTCGCTAATCTTTGATTCCATGGAGATAAGCTAGGAGGCATGAGGACATCTATCATAGTTAATTTGAAAGCTTTATTAAAAGCAAACTCCATGATCATCTTGATTACTTTTTACAATGTCTTTTATTTCTATGTTCTCCAATTCATTCACTTGCCAGAACATGGCCTAAATTCTTGGCTAGGCTTTTAAAGGCCTCAATAGCCCAGTAAAGTCCTATGGTCGTATGATCCTAAAAACAAACTGATATGGCCACATCCAATTTTGTCACTATTAGCATGGCATTGCTGATGTTATTTATCCTAGTTCCAGATATAAGTGCCACCATAAAAGGGTTCCTATAATGAAGTTCTCAACCCCTTTCAGGTTGGAGTCCTACAGTACTAACTCATGTCCCACTAATTTGTTTTGGATATCCCTGTTATGTGGCATAGCATTCATGTCCTGACACCTGGTTATATTCCTAATACACTGTTTACCATCAACATACTAAGATGTTAAAAGGTCTGTTATTACTAGTCTTTCTACACTATACCCTTGAGGTAATCATCTTTTCCAATTAGAAATATTGGCTATTAGAGAATCTTGCTCAATATGTAAACATTTATTTTATTAAACTGGATTTGTTGCACAAGGGTCCTCTGCATGGCAACACTTAGGTGTTTCAGCTTAAACTATTGTTTGTACATATTCTAAATTTTCAGAAATTAGTAATGATGTTAGGAAAGTAATATAATTTCCTTTTTCTTTATTAACTTTTAAAGAAACCAGTATAACTGATTTAGTTATTTAATCTCCTAAATGGCCAACAAACCACCTCACACAAAAGTATATGAAATGGGCACAAACACACGCATAGTATATATATATATATATATATATATATATATATATATATATATATATATATATAAACAATAAGGATATACGTGTGAAATGTTTTCAGGTATAAACTACAAGCTACTGTTGTTTAAAAAAAACCTTAGCTACATATTCATGCAGGCTAGCTTCTTTGACTTTAAATCACTCTTCAGGTAAATGTTAGTCGAACAATCATGGAGAAAAACACAGTTTGTAGTTTTCCTTCTTTTTAACTTTAATCCAGAGAGTAAAAATGTCACATAGACAAGCCAATTACCTAGCCAAGCTAGAGTTTTCACTGTGTGATATCGTAAACCTCCTGTAATAGAGGCCCATGGGTTCAATAAAATGTGTTCTTTATAGTTATAACTGCTTTCAATGAATCAAATGACTCAATACAATTTACCCTGGTTATCAGTAAAAGAAAAAAAATAAATATATAAATCCTTAACACTAAAGGTGTGACAGACCCTTTCAATGTGGAACTGAGGGAACAGGACACTTCTGGGTATGTGTCTGGATGTGAAATGCTACCATGACACAGTAATGCCTATGAGGAGTGTCTTGAAAAAGATGATTTTATAGGGTTAGTTAATCAATTTCAGTTTTTCAGCTATGCATGTTTCAAGGCATTTGAATGAAATAGCTAACAGTCTTTCTTGCTTTCAGCTTTACAGGTTTTCATTGGCTGTGCCAGAGGCAGAAGAATAGTCAGTGGGGATGCCAGAGGATGTGCAGAGCATTTTAAGACTGTAGCTTCCTGTTTAGTTCAACAGTCTTGGGCAAAGTCTATCTGAAAAGCTTATAGGGCAGTGATTGCTTAATTTTCCTTGTTTGTGAATCAATTCGTGGTTGGTGATAGGAAGTGGTCAGATGTTTTTTTTTGGTTAGATATTTGCTTCCCAGATGAGCCCTAGTTAAAACTGTAAGGCCAATAAAGGTTCACTAAGCAGCACTTAGTGCAGCAGCTAGTTTGCCAGGTTTAATGGACATTACTAAGGAGTGACTGATTAATAGAACAATAAAAGACTGGAAAGAGTGAATAGTTTGAGTGAGGATGGCAGGTTTTCATTAAATAAGTATTGGCTAAGGGTTTTAATTAAAGGCTTGTATCGTTTGGCATCAAATCACTCAGAGTGCACCATGTTAGCTGCTTTTTAGTGTTTCTATACATCAGAGCTTTTAGGGTTAGCAAGCTCCTGAGTTACCCATGTTGGAGTGATTTGTGTATCAAAGCCAGTATGGTGGCATTGATTGACCAATTGAAAGTGGATCAAAAAGGGAAGAGCCAAAGGTGTTTTTTTGAAGAGATAAAGTATGGCTATATGCCATGGTATGGGTCAGTCAACTGAAAAGGGTAATGAAGGGTGAGTCAGCTGATTTTTTTTTTGTGCTTTAGATGAAAGGAACATATTAGCAACTGGGTTTGTGTAAGTGGTAAAGAAAGCTGTAGAGGTTCAAGGAATTGTGGGAGATAGATTTTCAGCTCACTGTTTTTGCATAGGGAGAGCTTCTGACTTAGTTGAGGAAGGTAGATCAGTGGAGTTGATAAAAAGGATTGGGAGATGGTCATCTAGGGCATTTTTGTTGTATGCAAGATAATCAGGTGTTAGACAACAGTTGGTAATTAGTTGTGTTTTTGTTTTCTAGTGGAGATAAAATTGTCATTTTGGGTCACTCTTTTACTTCTAGTGGCTGTCCAGACCTGAAGGAAGTATATTGGGGTTTGAGCATGGCATGTGCAATGTGTCTTGGCATGGTTTCAGGGGTTTGAGGTGGCATCACTGAATGACCAAATTCAATGAGATACAAGCAATGTTAGGCATTCACCACAATCCTGATAATTCATGTAGGGGTAAACAATTTGAGTTGGATCTCAAAGAGGAGGCTTTTGGCTCAGATTGTCAGTGATTTGATGCTTTTGGATAAGAAATGTCTGCAGATGGTTGTGGTGTGGTGAAGGATTATACCTAGATTGGCATGATGACTCGCTGATAAGTTCATAGCCTTAAAAGGCAAGATGTTTTGTGAGCCATAAGGTGGAAAAGACAGAAATCAACCTAGACATACAAGTGGTGGATCATAGGGATTTTGACAATAAAGATGCAAGCTGGTATAGTGCAGATGGAATACATTTAAGCAATGTATTTTTAGATTTGTTTAAAGTGCATTTTGCTTTATTTTTGAAAGATTTAGTTCATAGTTTGTAGTCAAAAGGGGGAACTTTGGCAGGCTGATGGATAGAGTAAGAGGGTTTCAGGGTTTGAAACCCTCTTCTGTCCACCCTTTTGGCTGTCAGACATTATTGTAGGTTTGGAGAGAGTGGTGGTACACTGCTCCAGGGTTGTATTCAGATACTTAGGCTGAGCAGTAGGTTTAACATTTTTTTGCATTTTATGGGTTGTCTGGTGAGCATTCCCACCCTGCCTAAGAACTGTTATCTTTGTTTATTTAATGCTGTTGAATGCTAACTTCAAATGGTTATTTGCTGTGCTATATTCAAAGATATGTAAAATCTTAATAAACTTGTCACAGTGGCATTTTGATGTTTGGCAAGGTTTATGGACAACTATAGCTTGCTAACAGGTATATTTTCCCATATATGCCTGTGAGGGGTAGTTATTTAGGGGGTTGTTATTTGGGAGATTTTTTATGTATGTTCATATGTAGCATTTGGTGAAGTGAGGGTTACAAATTAAGGATATGTAAGGAGAGGGGAGGTACTATGGTGAGGAAATGATAATGGGAGGGGAGAGTGAATAGAAAGATTATATACAATTAAGACTGTGAGTGGGGGGTCCTTCTTGGCATGAGTGTTTGGTGCAAGCCCTCCCTCCCTTTCTCCCCCATTGTTAGTGCATTAGTGTTGGGTGGGGAATTTTGGTGGATGAGAGTGTAAAAGGGGCTCAGGTTTAACCCCACTTCTATTTCCCCTTTCAGCTGTTGGAATTTATTGCAGATTTGGAGTCAGTTGTAGCACGCTGCTCCAAGTTTGTATTTGGATACTCATACTGCGGTAGGTTTAACTCTGCTTATATTTGGTGGGATGTCTCGTAAGCATTCCCACACTGCCTAAAAACTTCTTAGTTAAAGTTGTAATACTGCTGGATGTTAACTTTGAATGATTATTTGCTGCTCAATGTTCAAAGGTTTGTAAAATTTTAATAAACTAATCCTGTTGGCATTTCTAGTGTCATTTTTTGTGTTGGAAAGAGTTAAGGACAATTGTTTTTGCTTTGTTTTTCTAAACTTTTATACCACAGTGAACTAGTTAAGCATGAAAATGTTTTAGGAAATGTATTTTGGAATGTTCTCTGAAAGATCTTTGATACTTAAGTTTTAAAAGTTGTATTTAAAACAGAAGACATCTGTTACTTATTTTACAAATAATGGCATGACTAGATTTGTTCTCAAGTTGTATGTAATGAGCTGTAAACTCAGCACTTCTTTTGATGTTGCATGTTGTACTTTATTATTTTTGTTGTTTTAAAACTGTGTTATTTACTGTTATTTCAATATTTTGCAAACAAAGCTATTTTTGAAATGAAAGAAAACATAAACAAGATGAGTAAGCCAACTACAGTAAGAAAAAAAATGGCACTTGGCATTTTGGTGCTGTTTCTGACAGTCAGGCTGACTGCAAGGTGACAGAAGGAAACTATTTGTGAAGTCCAGCTGAAAATTTCACAAATGTTTACTGTTCTAGGATTTGGGGGACAGACTATAGCAGTTCAGGCAGAAAGATCAATTGCATTGAAATAAGTATATCCTTCACACTGATACTTCCATGTTGATGTGAACAGTAATGTATGTCATGCATTGAAGTGCTGCATTTATTTCCAGTAATGTAACTGATGTAATTTGATAAAAAAGCATATACTCTGCCATATTCCAATGGTAGTCTTTTAAATCATATTCATAGGTAAGTAATAGACCCTTGCAGGACATTTTAAGCCTAGCCCACTTCCCTCTTGCTCAAATTAATCTATCCCATTACATATTAGACTGGCCATACCCATCCCGAGGTGGATAATTATATATTATCTACTAGTATAAGTAACTGGGATCATACCAAATATAATCTGAGGGGACCTATGTGTGGAAAAAAAGCATTTAAGAGCTGCCTCTGACCAATTCTGATCATATGAAATGTGTCTCAGAGGTAATATTTTGACAGAAACCAAATTATGTTCCATATAGAGATCCAGATTGTTCTGGGACTTTAATCTTATAGTTTCCTTTGCAGGTGCTGGAAGATTGTGTATTACTGCAAGATTTTGCAAATGTTTATACATTATACAGCATTTCCATGTCCATAAGTAGAATTACATGTAACAGGTTGCTTTTTGTATTTTGAACCCAGTCTGGGGCCACAGTCTTATAGCTCCATTCACATTTGTGGTAGGGCTGTGATCTAGTGCCAAATTTGAGCCTCATTTAGTTGTTTATTATAGGATTACTAGTAAATTTCTGCATAGGCCAATGCCTTTGTCCATGGTGAAATTGAAGTAGTGACAGTATTATGAATTCCGTTTTATGATTTGTGCTTCAGTACTATTTATAACTGTGCATACCTAGTTAAAGTTGCTTTCCAGTAGTCTGGAGCTTTAGTCTGTGGTGGGATTGCAGTAGCGGCAGTATTGTCAATTGTGCTACAGGATTTGTGCATCAGTACTTTTTATAGCTATATATACCTACTTCAAGTTGTACTCCAGTGCCTTTCTGTTTACCTTGTTATTGGATTCCCCTGTTTTTGATTCTGCCCCATCACTCACTGAGACATTAAGCTAAACGTTGAAATTCTAACCATAGGACTAGAGAATGGTTTTAAAAGGCTGTATATCTGGCTTCTGCCCCTTATGGTAATCTGACTTCAAAGGTCCCTTCCTCCCTTCTTTCATTGCTATTGTCTGCTGTGTAACCTATTTAAGTACTTTCCTATCCATTGCTTTCCGTATATCCGTAACAGTAAGTACCCGCCCAATAATCCAGTATTGTACTTGAGTAAACCGCCCTTACTACAAATTGTCTCCTGCTCATTTTCTCAGAGCAGCCATCTGCTTGGTACCCAAGCAACACTCTGAGGGGGTCCTGTGTAAATCCTGATCCAGCCTTAACAGATAAGAGATTCATTTTTTTTGCACTTTAGGTAGCTGTTTAGAGTGTTACTGCTTTATTTTTGCTTTATTTGTTGATTTTGCCTTTAAATCGTTCTAAAAGTCTCTAATACTTGAAATCACCTGGTAAAGGTAGTGTAAGTTGTTTTGTTGTAGTATTATACTCACAAGTAGTCCTTCTTTGTGCTTTTGCAACAAGAGGTTAGCAGTGACCTGCACAGACACAAATGCACAGAAATTAAATGTTATCTATAAAAGTACCCTTAGAACTGAAACCAGTAACTTAGTGTGGCTAAAACAAATACATTGCATGGAGACTAGCTTAGAGAACCAGGTTTACACATTAAACAGCACTACTATCAAATCTTAGCATAATCTAACCTAGTCTAGTGGCAAATCCCAGAGACAGCCTAAGGAGACCTCTGTATCATCTAGCCCAGCCAGCTTGGTAGCTATGGGTCTCCTGAGACAATGTAGCAATTGTCTCATGTTCACAGACAACCATTTAATACTTAAAGAAACAAACATAATACATGAGAGATGCACATACACAGTTTTACTGGCGTCAAAAATCTTGCATACAAACAAGGTTGTCAGAGCACACACACACACACACACACACACACACACACACACACACACACACACACACACACACACACACACACACACACACTCAGATCAAGCTTAAGCTGAGGGAATAAAAGACAATCTTTCCAAGCATCAAAGATCTGCTAAGCCTTATAAATGGCAATGTCTATCCTCAGCAGTCTTTGAATCACTCACCAACAGCAACACCAAACATCAGACACATATTCCTATACCCAGTGGAGCCCCCCCAAAAAAGCCTATAAGGTAAGCAAACACATTACCCAGGAGTTTTCTCATGCGGACTCCATTTTATGACATGCAGGTGTCCCACTCACCAGAATGAACAAAGAGAAGATAATGGTTAGCTGATTGTCTGAAGCCAGGATCTGCCAAGTTATGCTTGCACTCAGTCACTATACCAGGTACCAGTATGATTCTATCATATTCCCTGTGGGAGCTAATGACCTCAGATGCACTTCCCTTGGCTGTATGAAAAGAGACATTGCTGATTTCTGTCAATATGTGCCTTGCATTGAGTGGCATTCTGTCCTCACCAAGGATGATGCCACAGTACAAGCAAAAGCGGATTGATTCCAATAATTAGCTTAGTTTCTGGTGTCTTTCCAGGGGGATTCAATATTTGCCAATATGATTAATAAACCACATTGCTTTGCAAAGGATGCCCTGCACCTGTCTCCCCTAGACTTCAAAATATTTGCTAAAACGTTATCCACCCCCTTAGAGTCTTTTTTATGCCATTGCAAATTGACAAACCTACCGACATAGCAAATAAAACCCAAGGAAACTCAAAGGTGTTACTGCTCAATGCTAGGAGCCTAAACAAGAAACTCCTAACCCTACAGGCTCTCCTCACTATTGAGAATACAGACATCTGTGCCATTATCAATACATGGTTTAAATCCTCGGAAAGTACTCTGGCAGTGTAAGGCTTCAGTGCCTTCCACACATTTAGAACATCAGCTGCACAGACAGGGGCAACAGGTGGAGGAGCCTCAATCTATATTAGCAGCAAGCATAACTCTAGGTTGGTTAAAGAGGATGACACCCTGCAATGTATCCATGTGCAGATCACCATAGACTAAGTCCCATACTGTATCCAAGCTATATGTCACTGTCTATGTCCCTAGAATTCCATAGCTCATACCTAAGTCTACTAGAGACACTCACCATTAAATCAAATACCCTATTAATGGGATGCTTTAACTACCTCTCTATAGACTGGGAAACATACACCACCTCATACTCATAGGGACAATGATTGCTGGACTTTATTAACACAAATACAATTGACCAGAGAGTGCACACACCAACCAGAGGTTCAGATATACTGGACCCCCCCAGTGTCATATCCTAACTGGTAAGACCAGACCAGAAAGCTGTCCCCTTCAAAATAAAAATCAGCTTGTTAACCCCAGAAAGCCATGTAACAGGAACTATTCCAAAGCAAACTACATCCTATTAAGTGATCGTTTTTCAAAATTCAATGTCTTCCCAACCCTGAGTTCACAGCAACCTATGCAGAATTGTTCACTGAGACCCTGTATAACCATGTAAATTGCTATATAGTGGCTGCTGTATCTACTAGAAGTAAGCCCAAAACAAAATCTAAAAACAAACCACAATGATGGAATCCTAACCTCAGTCGGGTATATAACAAAAGGAAAAAAGTCATGGCTAAAATCAGGAAGATCAATTAATTAAATTAAACAGGAAACTAAGAAGACCATACCTCCCAACCTCTATGCACAAGAAATCTGGATAAAGCCAAAAATAATGGGGGACGAAGGCCCAAAATGAAGGGCAAATTTTAAATATTGCTCCTTTAAACTTAGAATGTTGCTAGAATAACAGTCTTGATGTTAGCATGCATTTTCTGATTTTATTTATTTTATTTTATTTAACATTTGTTGACCGGGAAAGTCCGACTAGGTTCCACAGATCCTGTTTTCAGCGGAGGCCTGGGGAGAAATGCTCCAGAAGCATGTCTTTATGTCATTCACCTGATGAATATGAAGTCTGAAATTCTAATGCATATTATCTTTTATTGACTTCAATCCTCACTTATTTGCCATAAAAACAACAATTTTATGAGGAAAAGACCTTTAAAATGAGGCAATAATCATGACATTCTACAAAAATGTGGGTATGAGAGGTATGAAGAGGTGTAATTAAGTCTAGCAAGGCCAGCTATGAGTTCAAAATAGCCTAAAAGTCTAACAACAATCACAAAGCCTTCTACAGCTATGTCTGTAACCTCAAAGGCAGCAGACAACAGTGTGCCAAACTGGAGGTCAGTGGTGCCACCTTCCCTGAGCAAAGAGCCAGCTGACAAATTCAGCTCAAATTTCATCTCATAATTCCCCCTGCCTCCCCCATAAAATACCTGTTGTCATAACCCCTCACCAACTATTAACAGGGAGCAGGTCTTGGAAATACTCACTAAGGCCAAAAACACAGCCTCACTGGGCCCCCAAAATATCCTGGGATGCCTCTCTCTTTTTTAATTTCTCCAAGTCCTTTGAGTTTCTAATACTATGATGGGAATGAACCTCATTCCTAAGTCAAAGTACAATTAAAGTTCATGAAATTAGTAATGTTTCAAGCTTTGATGTTAGCCAAAAGTGCTCTTCACAGCACCAGTAATGTGTCCAGTAATGACTATGCAATTTGTATGGATTCACATGTATTGGTAACATACCTAATATGTAGATTATTATTTATAAGACCAGCTGCTCCTACTACTATTTGAACTGTCTGGTTATCTTTCATTTTTATAAGACTCATTGCTCCTACTACTATTGGAACTGTCTAGGCGTCTTTCTTCCACATTGCTCTTGTTTCTGCTTGTAAATCCTGATATTTTATGATGTTGTGTCTCTCTTTTCACAAGACACTGTAGTCACTGGGTGTAGTGATTTCAGTGATCAGTGCTACTTTTGTCTTCTTTTCATGGACCACTGTATCTGGTTTTCTCACATCTATTTTTTGAACTGTTGGTAATGGGTGATCCCATGTAATGTAGACTTCATAATTTTCTATAATGCTTTGTGGGTCATGTTTCCAGTGTTTTTCAGCCACTTCATTATTATAATGTTTGCACAAATCCCAGTGCAACAGTCTTGCCACATTATTATGCCTTTTAGTATACAGTCCTTCTGCCATTAGTATATCACAACCAGCAACAAGGTGTGCAACTGTTTCCAATTCTGTTTTACCAAACTACATTTGTCTTTTTCTTCCACATGTTCAATGCACTTTGTAAATTAATATGTATGCAGCCCACTATCTTGGGCCGCCAATACTAATCTTTCATCTTTTGGTTTGAATTTGCCTCTCCTTAACCATTCCTGCATTCGATCCTGATCAACACGAGGTTCTTCCAGGAGTTTTCTATACTTGCAGCTATATTTATGCATTTTCCACATTTCTTGCCTTCTCATCTAATCCTTCAGCTTGTATTCTTTCTTTTGTTTTTTGGCACATTCAGTTGCTGCTTGATTTTTGTCTACTTCTGGTTTGATTTCCATTCCCGCTTGATGCCAATATGCTTTTGCTAGACTAAGAAGGGAACTCATCTTAGATTTATTCTCCTCATGTTTCAAAACTTTTACTATGTTTGGGTCTTGTGAGGTCAGCAGATATGTTTGTAGTCTCATGATTGCAGATCTATACATCTAATCAATTTTGAGGAGGCCCATACGTCCTTCAGAATGGGGAATATATAAGCTTGGAATTCTCTGCTTTTTATAAATAATTTGATGAGCATGAATCATCCTTCTTGTTTTCCTTTCTAATCTATACAACACCTTTTGGGGCCAGTCAATCACTCCAAAACTGTAAGTTAGGACAGGAAGAGCAAATTGGTTTATAGCTTGAATTTTGCTCCTAGATGTCAACTCTGTTTTCAGGATTAATTTAAGTCTTCTAAAATATTCCTTACTAAGTTTTATTCAGATTTGTTCATGTTTTATTGTTGATCCTTTATCAATTCCCAAATGTTTATATACTGCCTCTTTCTCAAGTTCTTTTATATCACATTCTTGTTCTATTACTGATGTTTTCCTGGTGCTGCAGCTTTCCTGCTTTAAAGGTTGCTTTTGCATATTTATCAAGACCAAATGACATTCTTATATCTTCTAAAAAAGTTTTGACTACTTGCAGTTGTGCTTTTAGTTCCTCATCCAATGAGCTAAACATTTTTAAATCATCGACAAAGAGAAGATGAGAAGTCTTTACACTTTGTTGCTTTCTGGGAGCCAAATTATGGCCATTACCTAGTCTGTTAAGCAGGCAGCTTAATGGGTTAAGGGCAAGGCAAAAGAGCAACGGTGACAGAGAGTAATCCTGGAATATCACCCTTTAGATTTTTATCACTGGAATAATAATTTGTCCTTTATCGTGGCTTAACTGCAAAGTGGTTTGCCACTGTTTTCATGGTCACTGTGATGTAGTTTATCAGTGTAGGGTGTATCTTATACATTTTTAAGCACTCTTTTATCCATGAATGTGAAATACTGGCAAATGCTTTTTGTAGTCAATCCATGCCATAATTAGATTCTTCCCCTTTTTACAGTTCTCCACTATGACTTTATTTAACAACAAATGATCCTTTGTTCCATATGACTTTCTTTTATCGCCCTTTTATTATATTGCCATAACTGAGTTTTCTTCTAAATAACTATAAACTCTGTCAGCATCAATTCCAGTGTATAATTTATACGTTGTTGGAAGGCAAGTTATTGGACTATAATTTTTAGGGTAGCTTGCAGGTTCACTCTTAAGTAGGAGAATTGTTTTTCCTGTTGGTATCCAGGTTGGTGTCAGTTTGGGGTGTGTATATAAATAGTTCTTACTCATGGCTAAATCTTCTTGCAAAGATGTTAATACTTTTGACCAGACGCTAGGTACTGCAGCTGGGCCTGGGGTTTCCAGTTAGAGGCTTTTCTTGATTTTGTTTCAATCTCTCTGGCTGTTACTTCATCCCATTTAATACCCTGTACCTTTAAACTACTTATTCTTTTTTTTACTTCTTCTATCCATTTAGACTCTTTTTTATGTTCTACAGGATCTTCATAAATACTCCAAAATGTATCTATTTCTTCTTTTTTTGGTGGTCTTTCAATTCCTTTTATCTTGTTTCCAGTTCTCTATAAAACATTTTTGGGTAATCAATAAATTGCTTATTTTGTACTTTTCCTTATTTATCTGTGTATCATCTAAGTTTTTCTGCCTGTGCTGATATTTTTCATAGGTTCATAGGTTCATACTAGGCTATCTGCCCTAGGGCATTTATAAGCCTAGCCAGAGTGTGTTTGGCTTTCGCCACCCATTTTAAATTAATTTTGCTATGCCCTTTTTCGAGGTTAGTATACTGTGCCTCTGTCTAAAAGTGACACAGAAGTGATACCCGGGGTAAACCTACGGTCCCCCATCCACTCATCAAGATTCCTCTTGAAGAGTGTCAATGAGGGACTCTGCCTAACCTGGACTGGGATTTTATTCTAGAGTGAAGGGAGCCTCTGGGTTATGAATCTGTCCCTCCAGCATGTCCTATTTATTTCAGTGCTGAGGTTCAAGTCTCTCGAGCGCGTAGCTCGATGGGATTTGGATTTTCTGAGGTGCAGCATGTCCATTAATTCCGGGTTGGACATGGCTTTATACGTTAGGCACAGATTGCCTCTGAGCAGGCGGTATGCCACTGAGTAGAGCTGGAGTTTCTTTAACCGGGCAGCATATGGCATCTGTTTGAGCCCTTTGATCCTCTTGGTGAGGTACTTTTGGGGTCTTTCCAGTTGCTGCAGGTGTCTGGTAAGGTACATCCCAAAAGGGGCGTTGTACTCAATTATGGGCCTGATGAGGGATGAGTAAAGAGGCACGATGACCTCCCCTGATCTAGATGTGAATCCCTTCATGATTAGGTGGGCTATATAAAATGTTTTTCTAACCACTTTGGCCACGTGGTTGTCAAATGAGAGATTGCTATCAACTTGGGTCCCCAGGTCCCTAATTACTTCTTCCGGATGGATTACCACCTATGTGGTAATTTGTGGGCACTTTGTTTTTGCCAAAGGGATGACTATACACTTTTTGGCGTTTAGCTTGAGGCCATGGCTCTGGCACCAGTTGTCTGTTTCTATGAGGCCCTTTTGGAGGATGCTTGTGTCGGCTGGAGAGTTGATTATAGCGCCCAGTTTGCAGTCATCTGCGAACTTGGTCAGCCACAGTCCTTCCGTGTTGGCCTGTACCTACGAAAAATATATACCGAACAGGAGAGGTCCCAGGACTGAGCCTTGTGGGACGCCACTTGTAACTGGTTTGGAGTCTGACATGGCTCCAGCAATTCTAACCATGTGGGTTCTGTCCTTGAGCCAGTTTGCAACCCATCTAGTGACATAGGGGTTTATATTTAAGCTGGTGAGCTTATCTATAATGCCCGAGTGGGGTATTATATCGAAGGCTTTTGCGAGGTCCAGGTAGGCTGTGTGGACCACCTTCCCCTTGTCAATGGCCTTGGTGACTGTTTCAAAGAAATCAACCAGGTTTAAGAGGCAGGATCTGCCCTTAACAAAGCCGACCTGGGTAGGATCCAGTGTCTGTAGGTCCCCAATATCTTTTTTTATCAGGTCCATGATGATCCTTTCCATAGCTTTGCAGACCAAGCTAGTCAGGCTTATGGGGCGATAGTTTCCAGGATCCGTTGAGGCACCACCTTTGTGGAGAGGGACCACTGTTGCTGTACGCCACTCTTTGGGTACATATCCTGTGGTAAGGCTGAGATTGAACAGTAGTTTTATGTTTGGGTTTAGCTCTTCTTGGAGTTCATGTAGGACGCAGCCCGGGACACCGTCTGGTCCCATTGATGCTGTGTTTTTTGCTTTGGAGAGGGCGGCTCTTACCTGAGCATCTGAAATGTCAGGGGGGCAGCACTCATATTTGCCCTTTTGGTGGGGAGGGGGGAGAAGTTTGCACTGAACCTGTCAGCTAGGATGTTGGCAATGTCTGTGGGTTTGGTGTATTTTTTGTCATTATGGACTAATTCTGAGCATATCTGGGAATTCCCACTCAGGTTCCTAACATAACTAAGTTTATTATTTGCGATAGGGCATAATAAATCCTGATCCATTATAATACTGTGCATTGCTTTAATCATGTCTATCTTTTTTAGTGTTTTTGTTGATCTGTTCCCTCTTTTATACTCTTCTAACAGTGGCACTTCTTGTCTTAATTACTTTATAGTTTTCTCTATTCGATACTTCCATGATTGTATTCAATTTCTCCCCTTCCTTTCCCTCACTACCCTGTGTTCTTGTAGTAGAATTTTATCTGTTATTAATTTAGCCGCACAGTAATATATCCTGTTTACTTCTGTTATATTGCATGGCTCTCTATGTACAATCCTAATTACTGTGTTCATTTGTTTTATCAAACTTCTGCCTTTTTGGGTTTTATTGACCTTCTGTAGTCTATTTCTTTCATTGATCTTAATATATTATCTATCTCTATTAAATCAAGCAACTCTTCTCTTAGCTTCTTCTAAACTGAGGCTGCATTTTTTGTTCCCCATTTCTTGTGGGCATTCTATAGAATGTTCTATAGTATCTTCCTGTGGCACATTCTCTTCAGTTTCATCCTGTGCCATCCGTTGCTCTGCCATATGGGAACTCACTAGCCTATCACTCCTCAACATTGACCACATTGGTTACCACAGTTTCCTGCTCCTTCCCTTGTGTCCAGCTTCAAGTGAAAGTTTATACTGGTTTCCTGTGGAAGGCTCCAAAATATCTTTGTATGGCAACTGACCAGTTGCTTCCCATTCCACTGGTTTCTTCTTAATTTAGATGTCCATTGCTCTATCATGCTATGGTGCTTTCTGAGTTAGATTCTCCATTACTAATCTCCTTTATTACTTTTCCTCTGTCTTCTTATTTTTTGTACTGTAAAGTTTTCCATGTCTGGATTCCTTTGTTTGTATTTCTCTTCAAATATCTTTGGTGCTGCTCTTTTTGTATTGGTTAGTTTTGCTTTCTCCTTTGCATAAATATTACACCATATTAAATCTCTTTTTATTTCCCATGTCCATATTTCTTCTTCAGATGTCTCTTGATCTTCCTGTTTCTCCTTACTTTGGGGACTCGTTCCATGATGCTGTGATGTAACCTGTGTTAGACCTTCTACACCAGATCTTTCACTTTGCAGGGTCTCCATAACTTCAACCATCTACTTTATCAGTCTTCTTTTTTACATTCCATCTTTGTGATATTATTTTTTTATTGTGAAATTTTCCATATCTGGATGCCTTTGCTTGTATTTCTCTTTGACTCTGTCTTTGGGGATGCCTCTTTATTTGATTCATTTTGATTAATTTGGCTTTTGACTGTGCATAAATATTGCACCATATCAAACCTCTGTTTCTTTCCCATGCCCATATTTCTTTTTTATACTTTTTCAAAAATCTCTAGGATTTGTTGTTTATATTTTTGCACTTCCTCAGATACTTCTTTTTCCAAACAGATCAAAGTTTCTTGGTCTATATCATGTTTTTTTTTACAAATCTGTTGTATTAGTGAACGCAAATTTTTATCTGAAGCTGCTGGCAATTTTTCTTGTGGAAATATTTTTTAAACATCACATTGTAAAAATATAAAAACATTTTACATTAAAATTCAGCAAATGTGATTAACATAAGAAAATACATGTTATTCAATGTTTAGATCCATTGTCAGTTCTAATCTATTCATTTTTTGCATCATCTCCCTTTTTGTCTAAAGTCTAGAAGCAGATATTATTTTTAAACTGTCTAGCAGGTAAACTTACCAATATACTCTGCTTTTAGTATAGATTCTTCAAACTAAAAACCAGCCACAAAAAGCATGGCAGAGATTTTTTTTCCCTTTACTAAGTGCTTTCATTATTTGGTCTGGAAAATAACAAAATATGTCTGTTATCGACTATAGGATTTGGGAATAAGGTTAACACTGTGCACAAAATATGCACCAAGAACAATATGTAAACACCCATACATACACACATACAGTTATTTTATGGAAAGTATTTAAAAACGTGCAATAAGTGCTTTTCATGACAGATGAATATCAACTTTGTGTATTATCCAATTGTAAGTGCAAGCAGACACTAAACTTCATCCATTGCTGTTACTTGTAATGTGTGTAAGATATTCATTGGTAGAAAGACTGTTTTGTACACTGTTCAGTGAAGCCCAAACTTTTGGTTCTGTCTGTCCGACAACCTTTCTCTCTTTCTACCTCTTGAATTTTTTTTCTCAGACTGTATCAGTCTTTTCACATTTTGGGAAAGTAAATGATTCTTGTGTATGAATGGTGCTTGAAATGGATGTGGACCCACAGTAAATGACAGAAGAAAAACATCACCTGCTGCTACTTTTTTCTAGACAAGGGCATTTGTTCACCCTTTGACCCCAATAATCCATTCAGAGAGTAAGTTTCTAGTTGTAAACTGACAAGTGGAAAGGGAGAAGTTCAAAGACAGAACTACGTATTTTCCAAAGAATGCACACTGTTTCAATGAGGCAGTACATGTCAGTAGCAAAGCTTAACCTTTGCCACCCATTTCCAGCTATATTACCTTTAATACAATGTGCTTCTGGAAAAATCTTCAATTCTAAGTAGTATAGTTTAATTGGTAAGGAAATAGGCATAGAGTGTCTTAGGAAAAAAAAAAGGTATTATGAGACTTCATCTAAAATCAGAATTGTGCCATACCAGGAAACTACAGTGAATCCATTCTTCACGTTAAAGGTGAGACATGTCTGTGAATTTTATGCATTAGCTACAGAAAATATGAGGGATTTCACAACAAAATACTTGGTGATAGCTCTAGAGATGGTTCTTCACATCTCAGTGTGTGTTTCCAGACATTACAGCCATATATCATTTTAAGCCTTTTATGTAATGAACTAATTATCATGTGGTTGTAATGTCCTCAGTCCCAGTGAATAATCTGGACATACTAATACAAGTAAAATTCATCTTCTCATGCAGATAAACAGACAGTCCTGCAGTCTATTATATTATAATTCAGAAGTAAAAGAACATTTTTATTGCTACTGCTATAGGCCAGGAGAGATCTTATCACAATAATGATGAGACACTGGTTTGTTTTTCTAAACAAATATATTTCTTGCCCTGTGTTCTAACAGCTATTGCACTACCCCACACACACACACACACACACACACACACACACACACCGCTACATGGCTGCTCTCCATTTCTAACATTGAAAAGTAGAAACTGTGGACTGTTATATAGACGCATCCTTTTTAAAAGGCAGGGTCAGTCCACTGATCATAATCAGCTTACCAAATACCCATGTTATTTGGCACCTCCTGCCTCCAAGAATGCCAAGCAAGCCAGGCACAAGATGAATTAAATTGCTTGTATTTGTCCACTTTGATGGTATAGATACTATTTGACATTTTCTCTTATTTAACTGAATATTTTATTCAATTTTTGCATTTAATCCATGCGTTGCTTTTGTTATTCTACTCTATGTTTTCCTAATGGACAAAGTTGTTTCTGAAAAGGGTCCTAGGGCCAGTCTAACTACACAGTTAACAAATGTAAAATAAATAAATAAATGTATGTGTGCCATCCAGTCATGATAGTTTGCCTTATAGGAAACAGAGTAAGAGAAGTACCTTGCTGTTTGTGTAATGGTAGACAGTTCCATGAAAGTATTACTCCTGTGATACAAACCTATCCACCAACATGTTCTACTCATTTTGCAAAACAGATTTGATCCCTTGAGTGGGTGTTTATGATACCATTGGACTTGCAAATGTGTAACAGGTCTGAGAGAATAGGGGCTGTTGAAGCTCTACATGCAAGGCAGACATCACCTCTCAATATCCTGTATGATACTGAGAAGAAGGACATGGCTTTTAGATGGTCAGCATAGCTTTTCTGATTTAGGCCCTTGATTTTTTTTTGACATTCCGTTTGTAACAAGAGCATGGACAAGTGCGTACTGAAAGGGCACTATACTCAATAATTAAGCTAATAAGAGCCAGCTACAGTGGAACAATTGTCTTCCTTGATCTGAGTGCAATATACCTCCTTTAGATATGAGCTGTGCAATGAAAAGGGAATTCTTTTCAATACTGGATATGTGGTGATCAAAGGACAATTAATTGTTGACATATGTTCCCAGATCCCTAACTATGGGATTAATTTTCAGGGGTGTGTTGTCAATGTGACAAACAGAGTCATGTTTGCATATTGCTTGACATTTGGTTTAGTCCATGGTTTTGAACCAGGTATTTGTTTGAGATAGGCCCTCTCTGAGGATCTTGGTATCTTCTGAGGAGTTTATGACAACACCAAGTTTGAAGCCATATATGCAAGCTTAGCCAGCTACAAATCCTTAACATTTGCTTTGACCTCCAAGAAGTAATTACCAAAGAGGAGTAGCCCAAGAACAGAACCTTGGGATACACTGCTAGAGATAGATCTTTGGAGGAGGTATAGCCACCTACCTTAAATTCCTGGATTGCATTTGTGAGTCAGTTTGCTATCCAGTCAGTTACATAATGATTGACATTTATCTGAGAAACTTTATGTATAATACCAGAGTGTGTCATGGTGTGAAACACCTTTGTGAGGTCTTGGTATGCAGTGTGCACTGTTTTGCACATATCCATTATTTCAGCAACTTTTTTGAAGAAGTCAACCAGGTTAAGTAGGCAGGGGTTGCCCTTGAATAATCAGAACTGGGTTGTGTCAAGACTCTGTGGGTTACCTATATCCTTATATACTAATTCCATTATGTCCCTTTCCATAGATTTACAGATGAGACTGGTCAAGCGTATGGGTCTGTCACTGAAGCCCCACCTTTGTGCAAGAGAATGACTGTTGCTGTCCTCCATTCATCTGCCATGAAACCTGGTTTAAGGCTAATATTGAACAGCTTCTGTAGGAGTTTAGGCAATTCATATTTTAGGCAGCCTATTAACTAGCCTGGTATATTATGTTATATGGTCCTTCAGTTTAGTTTTCTTGGTCACTCCATACTTTCACACCCACCTCTAACATAATACCTACTGCACAGGCTATCTCCATCACATACAAATAAGATAGTCTCACAGTTAGTCATACCCATACCTCTCTTACTTGTAGTGCACTCCACAGCCCTTCAGTACAACCCCCACCTAACTGTCCACCATCAGATATGTATGCTTTTAACCCCCACCTAACTGTCCACCATCAGATATGTATGCCTTTAACCCCCACCTAACTGTCCACCATCGGATAGGTATGCCTTTAACCCCCACCTAACTGTCCACCATCGGATATGTATGCCTTTAACCCCCACCTAACTGTCCACCATCGGATATGTATGCCTTTAACCCCCACCTAACTGTGCACCATCGGATAGGTATGCCTTTAACCCCCACCTAACTGTCCACCATCGGATATGTATGCCTTTAACCCCCACCTAACTGTGCACCATCGGATAGGTATGCCTTTAACCCCCACCTAACTGTCCACCATCGGATAGGTATGCCTTTAACCCCCACCTAACTGTGCACCATCAGATATGTATGCCATTGCCTGCAACCATTTCTCTATCAGCCCAAATGTACTTCTCATTACCTATATTCAGCTTAAGAAAGACCTGAAGATAAAACTTTTCTTTTATAAATCTACATTAATTGCGAAATTAAAAAAGCATCTATTCTCTGTCTCTATTTTTATTATCGCCATCATTCTCTAACTCTCTACATTGAAACCAGTCTCCATCTCCTCCCCTATCACCCCTACAGCTCTGTCATACATCCACTGTAGAGTCAATCACTACTACTTACCATGATCAAAAACATCTCCAGCCTGCATATCTATAACCTAAACCTACGCAGTGTATACAACACATTCACTAAATACATGCTTGGATAGCTTGTCGTTCCCCCAAGATCATAGTTATGACTGAAAACGATCTCAAAAATAAAATAAAAGATGGAGACATGCTGGTATAGCATACTCAGGCTAGACAGGCTTCAAAAAAGGAGGAAGAGTAGTCATGATGCCATGCAAGTCATGCAAGAAGGTTTAGTCCCCGAAACTTGGAAAAAAGCTTACATCAGCCCTCTACACAAAGGAGGAAATAATACTAACATTCTCCAATTTCCATCCCATAGCCATCCTCTCACCCATTTCTAAAGTCCTAGAGAAATGTATCCACCTTCAACTCCTTCCCCATCTCTTGGACAACAATCTACTAACCCCTACCCAACACGGATTCAGACCCCATCATAGTACTATGACAGCCCTCCTATCCTTCCTTGAAACTGTGAATAAAGCTAGAGATTCTGGACTCATTGTAGCTACCATTCTTCTCGATCTTTCTAAGGCCTTTGATACTATCTCCCATAACCTACTTCTTACTAAACTATCTAATCTAAACCTTTCTCTCTCTTCACTCAACTGGTTTAACAGCTATCTCTCCAATAGACAACAAGCAGTCAAGTGGAAAAAAGCTACCTCCCCCTTTCTAAATACCCCTACAGGTGTCCCACAAGGTTCCATTCTGGGCCCCCTTCTCTTTAATATTTTCATTAATGACTTTTTCCACGCTGTCCCTCAGGCTAATATTATTCAATATGCAGATGATTCCACAATCATCTGCGCTGCCTCATCCATCCCAACTCTTTTAAAGCTAACCCAGGATGCCTTCACCACCACTGAAAATTGGATGAAAGACAACCATCTAGCTCTTAATGCTGCTAAAACCAAACTCATGATATTTACTCCTTCAAAAACTACTAACATCGATCATAAATCATTCTCCATCTCCAGCCAAAATAACATCCCCCTTGAGCTTGTATCAGAAACCAAACTATTAGGAGTCCAAATTGATGACATGCTTAAATTCAGTTCCAATCTACTGCAAAACATAAATAAAACCCACCAAAAACTTGGCATGCTCTACCGTCATAATCGATTCCGCAGCTCAGCTACTAAGATTACTCTCTCTACTACATTTCTCCTACCCTCCCTTCTCTATGGGGCACCTCTTCTTACTAACCTACAATCCTCCCTCAAAACCAAACTATCCTCTTGTTACAATAAAATTGCCAAATTTGCCACTTGTAACAAATCATCAACCCACCACTGTGAACCACTCCACAAACTGAACTGGTTAGAACTACCCAACTACCTCTCCTACACCCAACTCACATATGCTCACAAACTGATTTTCCAGCCATCCCTCTGCCTTGCACTCTCGTCTGCCTTTAAAATGCACCACACTCAACGACATCTAAGATCAAACAATCAAAACCTCATAGAAATTCACAGACCCCTCCACCCTCCTGGACAAAACCTCCTGTCCTTCTCACTAGCATGCTTATGGAACTCCCTTCCTCCCTCCATTCATACCATTACAAGCCTCCCATCTTTTAAAAAATCACTCCACTCTCATCTAACCTCCACATGGGAGTGCTCCTGCTCTCACCCCTCATAACCTACTCTTTACTCTAGTACTTTTTCTCTTCTTTCACTCTAAACACCAGGTAGCATTACTCATGGGCTATCAGTATACTGCTCTCACCCCTCATAACCTACTCTTTACACTAGTACTTTTCTCTTCTGTCACTCAAAATCCCAGGTAGCATTACACATTGGCTACCAGCATACTAACTAACTCTCCTCAAAAAAAAAAAAATATATATATATATTGTTACTCTTATAACCTGTGTTTTTAGCTCTCTCTACATGTTTAATTACAAAAATTGTACAATGTTAACCTCATGCAATCTATATGTATATACTAATCTTTGTGTAATCTGTATGTGGAGCTTTTCTCCCCAGGACTCCATTGAAAATGGGTTCTTCTGGCCCAATGGACTATCCTGGTTAAACAAATGCAAATAAATAAATAAATGATATAGCAAAATAATTTGAAACTCTCTCTATCCACACTTCAAATTTATAGGAATTATAGTATCCTTAGACAAGCTTAACAACCACCATCCCATATGCATAATAGATATTTATATGTCTCCAGGTAACATATATGAGACCAATGAATAATTTTTCAATTGAGTCTTAGTAAAGATCCCATATGAAACAATCCTAGTAGGTCATTTCCGAATAAATTGTCAAACCTCGGACAATACCTATAACACTGATATAAATGTATGTGGCCTCACCCAGTTGATGTCTACTCCCACACAGTATAGTAAGAAAACAAATAAAAAATCAATTATTGATTTAATCCTTACTCTTCATCCTTTAATAAAGACTCACTCATCTCTAACCAAAATCTTCTAAAGTGGGAATTCCTGTCCACTCTACTGCTGGACGATGCAGTTTAAATATTTAACAAAGCCTTCCTAAACTACCTAAACAATCATGTTTCACCCAGAATAAAAAAAAATTAAAGCAAATTAAACTCTTTGGTTATACAAGCAAACACAACAGCCCATACACTTCCTATGTTTTCCATGCTTTGAGAGACACAACAAGAAAAGTATAGGAAGAAAACAAAACTCTTTCTAACCTATAAAACTTCAACTGCCTATGAAATAGCACTGTCTATAACATAAAATGGTAAAACTGCACATTCGCAATTCCAGTGAAAATAACCCTACACTTTTTTAGTCCTCAGTCAAGAATCTCCTGCACCCTAGTCATATTACTCAACCATCCCCATCCATCAAGTCTGACACAGTTGATATCACCTCCCTGTTTAACTCATATGACATAGAAATTGTAGCTATTCTCCCAGAAACCTCAGCTACTATAACTCTACCATCATAGCCATCCTATCTTCAGTGACAAAAATACTAGAATAATGCTTTCAGTCACAACTCCTTAAATGCATAATAGACATCAACCTTCTATTTCCCCACTCAGCACAACTTCCATCCTAACCACAGTATGGCTACAGTTCTTCTCAGCTTCACCTCTACAAGAAATTGCAGCAGAAACCTAGGAAATGTTGGCTCTGTGGTATTATTTGACTTTTCAAAATAATTTGAAGCAATCTCCCCTTCAAAATTAATACAAAATATAAAAACTCTCCTCTCTAGGACTGCATAATTCTTCTCTCATTGTTTGAAACCTACATCTCATGCAGACAAAGGTTATAGCATAGAAAAACACATTCCCCTCCTTTCACCTAGAAACATTAGGTGTCCCTTAGGGATCAATCCTTGGGCTACCACTATTTAACATATTTATAAATGATCTCCATAAAGCCAGTATGCATACTACATTGTGCAATACACAGATAACTCTACACTCATCTAATGCACTTCCAACCAAGATTAAGTACAGCAGTTAACTCAAGACTCCCTCACTTCTATTGAAACATGTTTTGGCAACTCTCTATTACTCCTAAATCCCCAAAAATCAAAACTAATCCTGCTAACCACTAAACAATACACTGCACAAAAGCATACTCTTCCAGAATGTCCTAAAATTATATCAGTATTGAACTGTAATCTTTCTCAGAGCTGCTGGAAGTCAAAACTAATGTTAGCCTGAAATTCAGCTACCACATAAAAGGGGTAATTAAAAAAAACACCAAACACTTAGGGTTATCTATTGGATTAAGCCATCTTTATCCAACTCTGCTAGAAATCATATGGCTTCTACCATCCTTCTTCTTAACCTTTGTTACACTGCCCCAATTATAATCAACCTACAAGCTACCCAAACTCGGCTCCATGAGCAGTGTTTTAATAAAACTGAAAAATTTATCGCCAACATTCCCTATAGATCCCATCATTGCCTAACTAATACTTTTCTTGGCTAGAATTGCTGCATGGCTTGTCTCTTTGTCAGCTACATACTACAGACACAATTATTTATAAACCTGAACAATGCCCCAGCCCAAATAATATACTCCAGCAGTGCTGCCAAATTAGGTCTCTTCATTCTAGCAACAAACTACTGCTCCAAATAAGCACATCAAACCTTGCTGGTCGCTCGTCGTACTCTTTAAACATCTTCAAAGATGGAGCTCCTTACTTTTTCATCTTAAACAGTCCAACAACTACATATCCTTTAAACTCCAACTCAATATCTGATGGACTCTTGGATCTGTTCTTGTTACACTCAGAGTTGAGTCCACAGTCATGCCAGATCAAAATATTTCAGAACTACCCAAAGACCGCTATCCATGCTTTACGCCCTTACTGTCTAATCTCCCATCTCTACCTATGACTCCTTAATCAGCCCTACAAGAAATATTACCTTGCCCTTTTTTCCTATAGCATATCTGCTTTTGACATAACTTATCTGTAAATATTCAGTAGTTTCCTCCTCTGTCCCCTTTCTTAATCACTTCCCAAAAGTCTCACTAACCCCATATCAAAGCCTTAATTATTTCTTGTTCAACCAGCTTATTTTCCTCTTTAGTTCACTATTAGAAATTTCCTGCCTAAAGTATTTATTACTACCTGGATGTTGCATTTTTCTCACTTCTAACTATACTAACACTGATGACATGTCCAAATCTAGATATTATAATCAGCACACACTGTCTGTAATTGCTACACTTGAACGTCACATTTCATGTGTGATTTTACTAAACAGTTCTGAATAATCTCATATACAGAGTTGCCACATCCTGTTTTTCTTTTTTATTTGTATGTATGATCTGTAATTATTGCAGTTAAATACTACATTCTATATATGCTTTGCTGAATGTTTTCTGCATTTTCTTGTATATCACATATGTCTTTACTAGATCTTTTCTCCCTGGGCCTCCCCACAAAAATGATCGCTTTGTACACCCAGCCAGACAATAATGGTAAATAAATAAATAAATGTGCCAGTCTCCTGCTGTTTCGTGCTCTGTACTGTTTATTGTATTGCTGTGTGTTATTGTGAATATTTTAACATTTTCATGAAAACATATTACATTTATGTATTTAGGCATTTGTTATCCAGCCTGGTACTCTGGTCAAAAGATGCTTCTCAGGCACAATCTGGGCAAGATGGCAAACAAAGACCTGAAGCAAAGACACAATAACAAGGAAGATGAGCTTTAAATAAATGTTTGTCAAGTACACAATAAGAAGAATATAATCAATGGCACACTATAGGGAGAGATAAACTGACAGATATGTTTAGTTGCAAGCAGAAAGTATAGTAGTATATTTAAGACATTTGCCAAAATAAGTTGTAGGACATACAGAAACAGCTGTTTCCAAGCTCCTTGGGTATAGCCTATGATTAACCATGAATGGAGATTTACAATAGGTGATAAAGAATGACATTGTGGAGTTTTAGGTACTTACTGATCTTGTAGGCATGGATGGCTCAGCTAATTTCATGATAAGATTATATGGGTAGTGTGGCTGTCATTGTGGACTTTAATGTGTACTTTATGAAAACAAGTAGACTTCATGCTCAGCGTTTACCTGGTTACTTATTTTGGTAAGCACTGTAAACAGATGTTATGTTATGAGGGATATCATATGCAAACGTGATCCAGAATTTGATTATGGCTATGAGTATTTAGATTTTTCCATGGTTCTAGTAAATGATATTTACTATTTGAGCTGGCAGGACTTGTATAAATTATCATGGCCCCTTTTTTATGTGGGGAAGGGGGTAGTTTTTGCCTGTGTTGAACTGGATGCCACCTGTAATACTACAAAAGTATTGTAGAGGATATTATGAGCAATTGTTCTGGCAGTGGTACTAGTGTTCGTAAGTAGTTGATTGACAGCAGTGAGGATAGCATAGCTTTGCTTTTGTTAAGACAGTTGGGTCCTTAAAGTTGTTGGTCATCATATGAGAATATTGATTTTATTTAGGGGACGTTCTTTCTGTGCATATGTATCAATATGCTTTTAATGGCAGGTTTTTGCATGTAGATAATTTAGGTATTTTTCAGATGTGCACTTGTTTGTGGAATTGGCAGATTTTTAAGGAGGAATAAGTGATATATTTTGCTGCTGATTATCATATTCAAGAAGTTAATGTAATGATTTTTCTACCCATATCTGTATGATCCTGAATACTCTGCATAATATATTTTAATAAATTTAATATATTTTAATACAGGTGGAATTTATATTAAATTTGAATGTGACACTCAGTAACACTGAGTGTCTCACCTCCACAAACAGCATCCCAAAATGAATCATAAAATCCAACAAAAGACTAAACCCAAACACAAGAATGCATGCTAGATTGAAATGGGTATTAAGTAGTTTTACTTCATTCCGTTGTACCTAAATTATTTTACTCACCTTCAATGACTACAACACCATTACTACTGTCCTCCCCACTCACATTGCTACATTAGGAAGGTGATCACCTTCTTGACCCTTCCAAACATGTGATAGGTCTCATCAATTCATAAATCTCAATAATGCAGCCTGGACAGTGAATACTTCCCTGACTGACTAAAACACAGCATTATATTACTTCCTAAATTTGCTTCTCCTCTTCAAAACAAATTCTTTCTCGATAAGATCACTCCATGTTTTGGAGCTAAAAAAAGAAGTGACAAAGCAGACAAAATATTTGGGCTTCTGACTATAGAACGTAAAGGCAAAGTAAGAACAAACACAAAAATGACAAAAGAACTATTAGTGACCAAAAAATGGACTGAGGAAAATTAATAACCTCTTCATGCATGACAAATAAATTTATATGATCTATCAAAAGCTATATATTTAGGTTTACTTCACTCTGTCAAATTGCCATTTCATTGACAGAGTGAAGTGCTTAGAAAATTCATCAGAAGCACTCTTTCTTGAGTTCTGTTGATGTCAAAGGAAAAAAGACTTTGATTGTGTTAGCAAGGTAAGTTTACTGTTGAAACTTTCAGAAATAGCAAAAGTTTCAAGTTGGGGTGGGACTGTAAGGATTAGGGAAGGGGGTACATTTACTGCTGCACGCGAGTACTCTTGTATGTGATGGGTGTCTGAGTGCTTTGTATAGTGGTGGTGTTACAGAAAGGGTTTTTCCTAATTTAAGGAATAGGATTGGGGTTAGGGGCAGGAGCACAATTATGGCTAGGACTTGTACACATTGGCAAACATTGGCAGAGAGGCTCCATATCTCACATACTTATCAGGCATGTAACTGTTTTCTTACTCTCTTCATATGTGTGCACCCCACCTGCAAGTCAGCTGTTATACAAATTTGAGTCACTTAGGTTGTAGCTGGGCTTTGTTCCTGTACTCCAACAGGGCTGGTTAGAAAAGCAGGTAACTGAAGTGCTGGAGATGTGGCACGAAACATGCAGGGAGAATACATAGATTTTAGGAGAGGATATTGAGGAGGTCAGATATTTATAGGAATTAGAAATATTAGAATAGGAATAGTTTTTCAAGAAGAGTGCACTTAGAAATTGGAAATTTGCTGTGTTTCTCATGTAGAAGGGACAAGGTAAGGATGAGAACAAAAAAGTTAAGTCACAACTTCTGTTCTTAGGGGAGTATATCAAAACAAGAATTCATTGAGCTGGGAAGGGAGAATGTCCTGTAAGGAAAAGTAAGTTTAGACAGAAAATGATGAGGTATGTAGACATGTGATGAAGCAAAGTGTAGACAGAGACATAGGAAATATGGAGAGAAATAATGAACAGATAGATGTCCTACAAGGAAGTGAGATGATTATCCATGGAGGGCGAAATAAGACAGTCACCATTAGAGATTTAAAGGTTATTTTGGTAAATTATTATTCCATTTGAAGTCAGGAGAAGAGAGGTGAGATATGCATCCTCCTATTTAGTCACAAGGAACACAACAAAGCAATCCCCAAGGGAAGTGCTGAGTCAGTGCAGTATGAGTCTAAATGGTGTGGCAATTAGTAATGCTTGTTAAAGTTTGAAGGTGCACAGGCTGGATTGTACGACTATACATTTCCTGTTAAGAAGCAAAATAAAGCTAATGCATAAAAGGTATATATATATATATATATATATATATATATATATATATATATATATATATATATATATATAAATATACATATATAGACAAGCACTTAAAAAAATACACCCATGACTAAGGAGAGCAAGTTATGTGTGGGCTGCTCCATCATCTGCTTTAACTTCCTAAATCATGATCACCTTTCCTTGTTGCAAAGTTTGTTACCCTGGACAAGTACACTATGGATGGCCACTACCTCAAGCAACTCTAGCTAAAGTTCTCAATCACCAGAGACAGTCTTCAAATAATACATTTTACAGTGTTTTCAGACAAACTCAGCCATATAACCCTTCAATGTGTTCTGGGTTTGCTTTAGGTCCTTCTCTTCCTCGTGCCATGCTTCTTATACCTAAGATGGGAGGTGCTCAGGTGTAATTCTCATAAGGTGACCAAACGAGTGTAACACTTCTCATCACAGCACAGAAGTGGCTGCATTTTGAGGTTCTTTTCAACTGTTGATATCCTTATTCTGTCAGACAGGGTAAACCCAGCCACCATGCAAAAAGATCCAATTTCAGCTGCTTGTATCCATATCATCCTTTAAATCACCCAATGTATTGCTGCATACATAACTCAATTTCTCACCAGCGTAAACAGCTCCTTATCACTCAGGTCCTGAGACATAAGCTGTAGTCTGGGAGGACTCTCTTCAAACAGGACCTACCAGCCCACTGAGTCCAGTCACAGAAGAAGAGTTTTCTGGTCTTAAGTACCCACAATCTATGACCAGCTGACTCAAGAGACTGGAGTACATCTAGCCAGATACAGGATTCAGACAATCATCTGAAGAAAGAATGGCGCAGGAAAGTAAAGACACTACCCCAGCATACAAACCTAGGTCATGTCTCCTCCAATTTGAAGGTCCTCTTCTCAGGATGAGGATTGCTTACAGCTCCAGACCACACTAGCTGAAGGTGGTGAGGTCATCACATGAATATTCCACAGTGGGAAAGACAGAGACCAGAATTACTTCAAGAAAGTCTAGTACTGGACCTGCCCCCCCCCCCCCACACACACACACACACACACAAAACTTCTCCTTTGGCAATGCTCTGATGTATGCCTGACCTAGGCCTTTGAGAAAAACATCTCACCATTTTCCATAAAAAGACCAATGAACCATGGCCATCTTTGCAAATTAGATTAGGACTTTCCTTACTTCTATGTCAAGTAGATAAGATGAATCTCCTGGACTCGTGGTCCTTATCAGATTCAAGCTCTTCCCTGCGACAATACAGGGAATGGTGGTGTATCTCCTGGCTATTAATTTGACGACTGCATATGTAATTATTCTGCTACTTAGGTATATGAAAGCAGGTCTGTACTAATGATATGGAGATGAAAATGCAAACTGTATAAGCAATAAAAAGGAAGAGGTAGGCTTGGAAGGAGTGTGCTTATGTAACCAGTGCCTTACATCACAAGATGGGTCACCTGGGTATACAGTCATCTCACAACACAAAATTTTGTTGAAAAAATGTTGAGTTCTAATTTCATGAAAAGTAACAGTTGACCAGAAATGGAAAAAGGATGGTTCCCAGTGTTAGATCTATAGTTAGTTCAGAAGGAATTTTCCCTCCTTAGTTTAGTAAAATGCTCATAGACCATACCAATGTTGATAAAGACAATTCAGACATAATAATGTATTACAAACATGGAGCACAAAGGGATAAACCTCATATATGATTAAAACAGGCAACCTCACACATGGCTAGAACAGGCCTAGATTTTGAAATGACATTATTAATTAAACATTTTTTACATTCTTTAAAAAGTCGGGTATATCTTAGCATGGTAAGCAAGTCTCATGGAAAAAAATCAGCATTTCAGAAGGTTAAGTTTCACTAAATCATCTAAAGACAAATTCAACATGAAAAGCATACATTCACAATTTGGGGCTAATTCACGATGCTTAACAATTGATAGGTTTAATGTACATTTTGTACTAAATTGTGAATGACCGTGATTGAAAAATGGTTGTCTAATTATATTTGTGAGAAACAATGTGTATCGTACATGTTGTCCAAATAATTAAACAAGGAGGAAAGGATGTCCATGTTTCTTTAAAGAAACAACAACAATGCTGTGTTGTAGTGTATATTTCCATGGTATTTTAAATGCACATGCAAATTAATCATACTAATACATTTTAGAAAATACTAGACATTGGACTGTTAATAATCCAAATGCCATAAACTGTCTGGTCTAGTTAGTAACATACACTGCAGCAAATATCTTTCAGGAGGCTACAGGTGCAGCATACATATGTGCGACATAAAAAAGAAAATCGTCTAATAATGCATTTGCAAAACAGGAACAACATACATGATTATAACATACTATATCCACTGATTCGGAAAATTCACACAGGTGAGGACATGGGAGTGACTGTAGATCATGAAACTGTAAGTAAGTAAAATAGAACACTTTTGCAATCTAAATAAATATATCATATCCATATAAATGAAATCCTTATTGTGTTTGAGTATTGCCTTAATCAAAAGTAGTTAACTGTAGCTCATATATAGAAGAATCACAATCTCGATGACAGGAGATGTGAAAGATGAGTAGCCAAAACAATCTAATTACAAGTATGAAGAAATAAACACCATAGATTAAAACGGCTGGGTTTGTCTTCAATGGGATAGCCAATATAATGGTAAGATGATGGTAAAAAAAATCTATATCTATAAACAGACTCCCCATCCATGTGAAACAGAGCCATCCCTGCCCTGTTTAAGCATAACCTCAACCAATGGATGGAAAATCTGAAATTAATCCCAAGTCTGGCCCCCATACCAGCAGACAGTAATACCCAAACTAACATCGCCCTCCAAACATAACCTCTAGAAAGTTCCTAACATACTACCGCCTAAGAAATAGCCATGATACACAGGGACACAATCGGGCTGGATTGTACAGTTAGGCTTATAAAGGCTCTGGTGGACATTAGCCTGGTATATACCTAGGAACCATGTCTAAATACAGATGGATGATTTTACTTTATTCTGGATTATCAAACTAATTTGATTAGATTAATCAAAAACTGAACATGGAAAAGAAAGGTTTCTCTTTGGGGGGGGGGGGGTTGCCTCACATACTACATCCCATATGGATCTAATGGTGGTGTTCATGATCTCTTGAAGAACCACTTAAAACTTGTGAAAAGATATTTCCACCTCATATTTTACAATAAATATAAGCTCAACATATTCTGCCAAGTACCACACAATCCCACTTACTTAAAGCAAACTCTAAGGAAACTGCTTCTTAAGGAATAATAATATAGGCACTTCAGTCACCCAGTTTGGCTTGGCAGTTTTTGGAGTTGTTTAAGGATATGAGCTGCTAGTGAACTACTTCCTGCAGTCTAAGGTTTGATTCTATCAGCCACCATTTACCTGCTGTGTGAGTCTGAGCAAGTCACATATCAAGGCAGTGCTCCTGGACTGAGTGTGATAAAGGTGCATATGGATCACTGCTCTAGATAATAAATGCAAACACAGCCTGGCTCCATGAGCCATTACTTGATAAACCTGTCATCAAACCAATTTTGTGACTGCCATATTGATACACTACCACTTCAGCTAAATGAGGATGGAAAGCTATCTGTAGCTAGGATATTATGTGCATTTTTTTTCCTGTTAACTATATAATCAAATACTTGGTTAGGATGCAAGTGATATGTTTAATAAAAATACATTTCATGAGACAATGTGCCATGAGAAGACACAGAGAAGGCTATATCTTCTTCTTTTTCTTTCGGCTGTTCCCATTAGGGGTCTCCACAGTGCATCATCTGTTTCCATTTCTTCCTGTCCTCTGCATCTTGCTCTGTCACACCAGCCACCTGCAAGTCCTATCTCACCACATACATAAACCTTATCTTAGGCCTTCCTCTTTTACTCTCACCTGGCAGCTCCATCCTTAGCATCCTTCTCCCAATATACCCATCATCCCTCCTCAGCACATGTCCAAACCAATGCAATCTCACCTCTCTGGCTTTGTCTCCAAACCATCCAACCTGGGCTGACCCTCTAATATACTGATTCCTAATCCTGCCCATCCTTGTCACACCCAGTGCAAATCCTAACATCTGTAACTCTGCCACATCCAGCTCTGACGCCTGCCTTTTTGTCAATGCCACTGTCTCCAACCCATATAACATAGCTGGTCTCACTACCCTCTTCTTGACCTTCCCTTTTACTCTTACTGCTACCCCTCTGTCACAAATCACTCCTGACACTCTTCTCCACCCGCTACACCCTGCCTGCACTCTCTTCTTTACTTCTCTTCCACACTCACCATTACTCTGAACTGTTACTCCCAAGTATTAAAACTCATCCACCTTCACCAATTCTACTCCCTGCATCCTCACCTTTCTTCTTTCCTCCCTCTCATTCACACACACATATTCTGTCTTAGTCCTGCTGACCTTCATTCCTCTCCTCTCTAAAGCATATCTCCACCTCTTCAGGGTCTCCTTTACCCGTTCCCTACTGTCACTACAAATTACAATGTCATCCGCAAATATCATAGTCTATGGAGACTCCTGTCTGATCTCATCTGTCAACCTATCCATCACCATTGCAAATAAGAAAGGGCTCAGAGCTGATCCTTGATGTAATCCCACCTCCACCTTGAATGCATCTGTCACTCCTACTGCAGACATCACCACTGTCATACTGCCCTCGTATATATCCTGTACCACTCTGACATACTTCGCTCCCACTCCCGACTTCCTCATACAATACCACAGCTCCTCTCTAGGCACCCTGTCATAGCTTTCTCTAAGTCCACAAAGACACAATGCAACTCCTTCTGACCTTCTCTGTATTTTTCCATCAACACCATCAGAGGAAACATCGCATCTGTAGTGCTCCTTCTTGGCATGAAACCGTACTGCTGCTAACTAATCATCATCTCCCTTCTTAACCTAGAGGTTATATAAACATCCTTAATGGGACCTAGTTGCCACCACAGAAAGTCAGCAATTTGAAAAAAATTACTGAGATGTCCAAAAATGATGTTATAGAGACTGACTCAACCCTCAACACACTTTTATTAATAGAAAGTGTATTAAAACCCTCAACAAAAATGTTGAGTGTTCATCCCTTAATATAGCAGGAGACATCCTTCGAAAAACTCTAATTAAGCATATTCTCCTTTTAAATACTTCCTCATCATCATGTGACACAAAACAACATATTCCATTAGTGAAAACATGCAATGCTTTTAACACAATTAAAATATTTAAAATACTGTTAAAGTATTTAAACTATTGTGCAATTTAAGAAATATGTGACTAAAATTAAATAAGGGACCTTAAATCTTCATAGCTCTCATTTTTAATATACTCATGAGAGACAAAGATTCATTTAAAACCTGTATCATTACTGTAAGTAAACACATAACAGTTATTGGTAATTACCTTCCTGAGCTCATAAGAATCTGTACTGTATATCATCACCACTGCCCTGTGTTGGCCGGAGCCTTCAACCTACTTGTTCTTCTATGACATAACAGAATTCCTTTTACCTAACAATAGACTATATATATATATACATATATATATATATATATATATATATATATATATATATATATATATATATATATATACATATACCATTTCTTCCCTTTAAAATGACTTCTCTGTTGCCATAATACATTAAGTCACTTGGGTAACCCCTCCACTCCACATATTTTTCAAGACCTCAGTTTCTTGTAGCAAAGCATCCTCCTCCAAGACCATCCTTTCTAAGCAGTCCAACTGCTCCTTCAGTAGTACTTTCTTGTTAAGTGTAAAGATAACAGGTTGTAAAATGGAAAAATAAGTTAGAATACGTAGGCTTCCTGTATATATTAGAAACATATGTTCAGTTAATTACATATTTCTTAATTTCCACATCCATGGAATAAAGACTGTTGTTATTAATCCATAATGCTAGGCTGAATTGTCTAGTACAAATTTTCAAATTAATTACTTTATCTCAAACAACAGTTCTCTTAGTAGTGGCAAGAGTGAATCCTTTCTCAAAAAGCTGTGCATGTTCCTTTCCATTAATAATGGTGCTAATATAATTTTCTGTTACACAGTCATTATGTCATTGTAGGTAAAAGAAACTAGTTGTTAATCCATCTCCCTTGTGTAGTGTTCTTGCCCCTTCTTCAATGGTTCATTCCTATGGAATAGTATTTTTGATTCCAGTTCTAAGACCTCTGGTCCTGGTTTTGTGACAGTGGGCAGTTACTGACTCTCTCCTAACACCAAAGAGGAGGAAGTTCTAAGGGGCTTGATCATTTTGTTGGTCATCATGCACTTCATTGCCATTAGAATCATTAATATCTACACTACACTCAACCTCATTGTCATCATTAAAACTAGTATGTTTTTGGGGTGGTAGTGAAAAGGCTGTTTATGTAATATTCACATTTATCCCTATCTATCTGGGATATGGAGATTAAGTGATCAAAGAATGAGATAGAATTAAGGGGGAGGGGAGAAACATGGTATCTGGAAACATGACAATGAAATATTTCACTCAGAAATTCACATTTATATGATGGACTTTTATGGGAAATAATGTGTTCACTTTAAAGAAATCAGCTTCATTTGTACAAAGGAGGAAATCCTTTCTAAGTTATTAGTGAACAAGACCTGCATTCTAGAGGGGGCGATTGTACTGCATGTTGAAATTCAGTATATAAAACTGCAGTATTCTTAGAAATGAGACAGAAAAAAAAATGTAGAAAGTAGTACCACTGGTTAGGTGCAATGTACAATTTACATTTTTGGAAACTCCTGTAGATAAAAAGAGTTGTTAATTTATATTTGTGGCAAACATTTTCAAAGAAATCAATACCGTTTCTGTATTAACCTCCTTTTCCTAAAGATCCAGAAATCATCATCATCTTCTTCCGGCTGTTCCCATTAGGGGTCACCACAGTGGATCATCTATTTCCATTTTTTCCTGTCCTCTGCATCTTGCTCTGTCACACCAACCACCTGCATGTCCTCTCTCACCACATCCATAAACCTTATCTTAGGCCTTCCTCTTTTCCTGTTACCTGGTAGCGTCATCCTTAGCATCTTTTTCCCAATATACTCAGCATCCCTCCTCAGCACATGTCCAAACCAACGTAATCTTGCCTCTCTGGCTTTGTCTCCAAACCTTCCAACCTGGACTGACCCTCTAATATACTTATTCCTGATCCTGTCCACCCTCATCACACCCAGTGCAAATCTTAACATCTTTAACTATGCCACATCCAGCTCTAACTCATGTCTTTTTGTCAATGCCACTGTCTCCAACCCATATACCATAGCTGGTCTCACTACCCTCTTGTAGACCTTCCCTTTCACTCTTACTGTCTGTCACAAATCACTCCTGACACTCTTCTCCACCCATTCCATCCTGCCTGTACTCTCTTCTTCACCTCTCTTCCACACTCACCATTACTCTGAACTACTGATCCCAAGTATTTAAACTCATCCACCTTCACCACCTCTACTCCTTGCATCCTCACCATTCCTCTACCCTCCCTCTCATTCACACACATATATTCTGTCAGATTCAGAAATCATTGAGTATTATTGTTCCTAATTATATGACATATACAAGACAACCAGGCTATCATCAGAGACATGCAGACTAAATTGAATTATAATGAGAACTGACATAGACTAAACACGCTTCATCTAGTCAGTCTAGAAAAAGAATCTGAAGAAAGAAGCTTGGTCCAATGGCTTCAAAGGAAGGTATGACCACTCCTTCAGCTTAGCACTAGGATATAGACTGAAAGATATCATCTCTAGCTCAAGCCACAACCACCACCAAATTGCCCTCCTGGTCAAATCATCTTTTAAGTCACTTGATTTGAGAGACAAATGATTTATGTTATTGGTGACTAGAGAGGGAAAAGAATTTGTCCTATATTGGTCCGGTGTTTGACTTTTTCAAGACTATAATCCAGAAGAAGAGACTTTGCCTTTTTAAGGAAAATGTGGTTTCAGAACTGCAGTCCTACCATTTAATTACCCTGCTACTTTGTATCTTAAATCACAGAACAGTAATCACATGTTTACCTACCTTGATGTGGCTATGGGATTTCTACAATAGGTATTTCTTATTGAAGTTGTCCCCAGTCTTGGATTGCCCCAGGCAGCAAAATATGTGAGAAGAAAATACTTTTTATCTACTTGAAGAAAAGATGAGAGTTCTCACATCCAGTGGGAAATTTGCCACTTACTCACAGGGTGGCCAAGCTCTCACTTTTGCTTGTTCAGGGCTACGTTCACCGCTAAGGGAAGAGCTCAGTAGTCCAGAGTACCTAAATCAAAAGGAAGTCTTCAGGGAGCTTCTCATAATGACTATGAGTAACAGATATCAAGCACTTGTCCCAAGAGACTCGTGTGTTGGATACTGACAAACAAATGGAAGAAAAATAGATAGGAGATCTATAAGTGAAGACCTGAATGCCCCACAAGCCCAAATATCCTGGGTTTACAAGCACAAACAAGGAGCCCAGCAGAGAGTGCAAAACCATAGAAAGTAAGGACTAAGGCCCCAAATCATAAACTTCATATATTCACCTGTCTTGTTTAATTCCCTTATAACTGCATGTTACCTCTAATCATATAGTGCTAGTACTCAGGGCTGTACTGCTGCATATGTATTTAGGGGCTGGATCTCTTAATTCTTTGCTAACTATTTTCATCTAAGTGTTAATCATCTAGTATTGCTGCTTAATACCATCACAGTAACTTGTGTGCTGTTTTACAGCACCTGAATAAGTTGGTTTGGTTGCATGTGTTAAACATTGTCTCATTGCATGTTAGATGCCTATTTTCAAAGATTAAGTGCAATAGCTTGCATTATAATAACATTATTTTAGGTGCTTAAGGTCCAATATCATAATGATAAAGGAAGTTAAGCTAGCTAGATGATGTCATAGAGGTGATTGTCAAAACTATGAAGAATCTGCAATGTTGCTTTTATATCAGGAAGTTGTTGGGATATGACATCTTAGGCCACCGACACTTTTGATGGATGGTGGGCGTTGCATACTCCAGTTGGTCTTATAATATTAGGCATCATTATTGTCACAAATGTGATGCCCCTAGTTTCTCTTCAAACCTTTTTGATTCTCTTAAAATTATTAACTTCAGTGCTAAAACACATACCTTAAAGCACAAAAAGATGCATCTGATTAAATGTCCACGTAAGAATTGCATAACAAGTTGGGGGTTATTTATGGATGGGATTTTGGAGTTACTGTTTCTTCTAGGCATTGGAATTTGGGCTTATGTCAAATTATAAAATCAGTGATACTGAATCAACACAAATGCACCCATGTGCATTGTCTAACCAGCTTTATCCCTTTGTTTGAATTTACAGCTAAACATGTGTCCCCCTAAGAAGCATTTTATTACTTGACTCCTTGATTTTAGAAGGTGACACCTCCATTTTATAAGATGAAGGAGAAAAGGATTTTTTGTTTCTAATAGCTGCTTAGGTTTGGCCATAGCAACCTATTTGATTCGATCCCTGTAGGTGTATAGGAGAAACTCGTGTTAATTTGAATATCAGCATCTCTCTAAAGAGGTCAAGTTGCTGTATTTAAATAGAAAAGACAGCAGGGTTAGCCTGATTCATCAGAATGGCCCAACAAATTA
Organism: Protopterus annectens; assembly: GCF_019279795.1. NCBI lineage: Eukaryota > Metazoa > Chordata > Ceratodontiformes > Protopteridae > Protopterus > Protopterus annectens. The sequence continues at coordinate 252,758,793 of NC_056727.1, read as the reverse complement.
GAACATATAGTGTGCTTATACTTCAGTTAACTGACACACAGAATGAAACGACATTCTTATACACTTGCACATGGTTGAGCTCCAGGCATTGGCACTGACCAACAGATCAGGCAAACTCTTAGCATACTGGCTAAGAAAAGAGCAAAAAAAAAATAGCTTGATTAGGGTAATAGGGGCTCGTCTCACCCCTCTGATATCTGCAAGACTGTCAAGAGTTAATATGTGAATCTATAAAGCTCTCTTGTGGATGGAAAGCACTACTCTTTGTAACTTTCTCTAGAAATTGTATTTGCACATCTTACAACTATATGGTGAAGAGAAATATCTAAAGCCAGTAGTGACAGAGGAAATCGTAAATGATTTGTGGACTATCCTGAGGATAAGGCTACAGTTCTAGATGGACTCACAGTAACTGTCCTTAAAGTGATGAGACCTGATATACTGTTGCATTACTGAACCTCATACACTAGCTAAGAGTGCAAGGTACATAAACAGTTATTAGTCCCATTCCCTCCTTAATACAAAAACAAAGCTGTATGCAAATATAGTGATAGTTAGAATACAGTTCCTGCTCCCTGCAGTGAGATATTGCTCTCTGACAAGAGTTGTAAAAATTAGATCAAGTGTCATCCAACTGTGGACATTTATTACATATCTTCAGGCCCAAACTAAATCCCTATCTCCAGTGCAAACACTCTTTATAGATTTGAAAAGGAATTAAATTCTTTCAACTTGGATTGTATTTGGATGCTCTTCTTCAACATTGAAATTGAGCCACTGGCTCAGATGACTCATATCAGAATTCACATCTGGTTGTACTTCCTTCCCTGCCTGCCCAATAGTTCTTCTGTTCATAGCTGGTTATTTTGCATTTCCAGAGAACACTGTTAAGCATTACCCAATTGTGTACAGATTGCTTGATGGCTTTGCTGACAATTTTGGTATTAATGTTAACAACAATAAAACAGAATCTTTTCATTGTAATGCAGCTGCTATTGATTGTTTAAGATGTTTAATGTATTGCTTAATACTTATAAAATCAACAATGCCTTTGAAAAGCACATAGCGGTATAGTTGCATTTTCAATGGTCCAAATGCATGACCTCTGTCTGCATCTGCTCTGGGCTGAATTATTTGTCCAGGTACACACTTGGCAGAGATTCTATCTTTCTATATTAAGACTAGGCTATTGAAATTTATGAACATACCACCACGGGAACACCTTTGCGATAACTAGAATAACAAACTTTAAAAAGCTTTAATGAAAAATCAATGTAGCATTTAAAAACAAACAAAAAGAGCCTTTTCCAAAGTAAGATGATAAGAGCTTTAGGCTTTTGGCCTTCATCAGATCGAAAAAACATATGTCTCTCTCTCCATCAGTTAAAAAGAGGTTTCACCAATAAGCAGTCTTTCCTAAGGTCAACACCTCCTGTTTAACCTAGGCCTGGACAAACGAATTAAAAAAGGGGTAATCAACCAAGCCCATTTCATTATCCAATATAGGACATCTTCCTTTTGGCAAGAGTTTATGCAGTACTACCACATTCAGTCAAGGGCTACGATCAGCTCTCAAGTTGATCATAAAAACATATGGTTCTCCCTCCATGAATTAGAAGGAGGTTCCACCTATCAGCATTCTTCCCTAGGGCCAACACCTCCTTTTTAACCTATAGTTGGACAAACCAATTAAAAAGGACTATTTGACCAAGCCCATTTCCTTATCCAATAGTAGGATGTCTTCCTTTCAGCAATGATTTAAGCGGTGCTACCTCATTCAATCCAGGTCTGCGATCAGATCTCAAGCTGACTATCCAATTTCATTCAACCACTTCTGTGTGATTTTGTATAATGCCTCCTCTAATCACTTCCAGCATTTGAACAATGGCTTTAAATTGAAAACAATGTGAGGGATTTGCTAAACCTATGTCTAGCCAAGGCATTCTTTTGATCTTTAATACGTATGTCCCTCAAGTGCCGTAAAATTCTTTCTTTAAACTACCGATCATTTTTCTCTACATAATAAGCTGGGCATTGCAGACAAGTAGCAAGATAGACAACATGTTTTGTATTGCAATTAACACTACTTTTAAACTTATATTCCAAGCCAGTTACAAGATGACAAAAGTAATTTGTTGTATCAATGTGGGCACAAGCTTTGCATTTACCATACTTACATGCCCCTTTCTTTGTAGTTTCTGGTTTATTTGTTTTTATTTGTTTTTGGAAATCCATCCTTGTTGCACAATAATCTTTTTATATTTTCTTATTTTTTAATATAAATCTTGGACTCTCTCCCATGACATTTCTTAACTTTTCATCCTCAGTTAAAATTGGCCAATACTTCCATATAATGCTACAAATCTGTGATATATCAGTACTATAAGTAAGCATACAGCTCAAAATTTGCTGCTTTTTATTTTCTCTAGATTTCTTTCTAAATCCGACGTCAGTCCTTTTATTTGGAAAGTAGGGACACCCTTTTCCTCTCCTGAGTTCTATTGTTTGGTGCATTTCAATGGTCATATCTTTATTTGTGTATCCTCTCTCATTAAAAAAGAACTGTAATTTAACTTTTTAGGCTTCAAAATCTTCATCATTTGTGCAACGTTTGGATGCTCGTAGAACTTGGTTTTCCATTACGTTCTTAAACATGAATCCTGGGTGCATCCTATATCTGTGCAGATAGTGATTTCTACATTTGTCCTTCCTATAAATGGAGGTCTCCATTCCCAAAGCAGGGTCCAAAATCAACCTGACATCCAGAAAGTTAATCTCTTCTTTAGTAGCATGGACAATTAATCTAAGTAAGTTGGTACTGTTGTCCAGATAGCCAACAAAGGTAGTTAATTGCACTTTATTTCCTTTCCAAAGGATAAAGATGTCATCCACAAAACATCCATAAAAAATTAAATTTGGTTCCCAAGGGTTCGAAACATTGCAGACCTTTTTCCAATTCCCACTTTGCTAGGACCAAATTTGAGTAACTATTGGTGCAGGAGGACCCCATGGCTACCCTCCAGTATTGCCAATAGAAGTTGGCACCATAATTAAACAAGTCGTTCTCCAGTGTCAATTCAAGAAGTACACATATTAGGTCCATATTCATGGCTGATGCTGAGAAAAAGCTTCTTATGGCTTCTATCCCATAACTATTGGGTATAACTGTGAAAAGACTATTTGCGCCCATAGTAACAAGTAACAACTCAGAATAATCCCTTATATCTACAGCTTCTCTGGGAAACTTGCAGTGTCTTTTAAAATGGTCACCATTTGTGGTAGTAATTTCTTCAGGTCCTCCTCTACAAACATTGACAGAGGCTCTGTAATCCAACCTATTCCAACCACAGTAGGATGCATGGGGAGATTAATTTTGTTTTTGTGAATCTTAGGGAGATCACTAATAGATGGAATAATAGAGTTTGTCACTTCAAAAAAATCATATAGTTCTTTAGGCAAACATCTGTCCATTAGCATTTCATATAGCATGTCTTGTACTTCCATGATCATCTTTTCCATTTCATTTTTAGTTACTTTTTATAGGTTTTCTGATCATTTAACATGTCTTCCATCTTTTTCCAAAATTGCTTGGAATTCATTACCACTATGGTTCCACCTTTATCGGATGGCTTAATCACGATGTCTTCTCTGTCTCTTAACTCTGACAAAGCTCTTCTTTCACCATGATTTAGATTATAAAAATGTTGTTTTTTATTGATCTGCCTTAGATTAGCTACTTCATTCTCACACAAACGTGTGAAGAGCTCTATTTCTGGGTGGTTCACTGGTAAAAAGTTACAAAGTTTCTACTAAGAAGTCTTCATATGTGTTTGGTTGGATACAAAAATGTTTTTAAGGTGATATTTCTGACAAAAATAATTTATATTAAAAACAAATTCAGTTAGTCCTGAGCATAGGGAAGGAATAAAGGTTAAACCTTTGTTTAATATATCCATATCTTCTCTACTTAGAGGAATCCCTGAGAGGATGACTACCAATGTTTCATCACTTTTTTAATTGCTTTCTAATGTATACATTTTTTTCTTTTCCTTTCTCGACTTAGTGACTTGGGTGTTCTGGTTCGGCTCATCTTCATAAAAATTGGTAAATTTTGAAAGATGGGGGCGTGTGCCGCTCCCTGTTTAGGTCTTGTACCTATAGCTGTACAGACTGAAGCAACTTCTTTGTCTTTATTATCATCACTTTCAATTGGTCTTTTAAATGGCTGATTAAGTGTAGCGGAGGTAGCTGTTGTATCTTGGATTCATTTGTCTCAGTCACATTCATTGCATTCACAAACGTGGATGGATAATTTGTGCTGCTCCTATCCATTACTAATTCAGACATATCTTTAATGGTGGACTTCTTTTGATTAGAATATGTTCTATTTTCCTTAGGCCAATCAAAAATATGGCCTAATTTAAAGTCTCAGAAGTCTCTAGCTAGCTTCCGTGTTTTTTGCTCCTTTAATTTTACATCATATAGATTTAAATCTGATTGCAGAATTACCAGCTTATTGTATCTGGTTTCTGTTAAATCTAACTGTTCCAATTCTGATTGTTTATTTTTTATTTGTTCAGCTACATTCAGCTCTTCAGGTTTAAAGAAGTCTGTCAACCACTAAATATACCCGAAGCTTGTTTCAAGATTGATGGCTTCAAGATGAAACCTTTGCCATTGTAGCCTCTTTAAATGGTAAGCCACATTTTCCACGTCATTAAAAACTTTCTCAAATGACTCTGTGTTTGTAACACCATCATTGATAGTATTCTCCCCTATTTCCAGATTTAACCTCAGGAGAGGGTTCATAGATTCTCCCAATGCATCTGACATATTATTGTTTCTAGTAAAATTTAATACTGTTCTACTTCTTTCCATATTAAACATACTCACGCTGCTTTCTGCCATTTGCAGTTTAGGTTTTAAAAACAGCAATGTAGAAGAAACAAACCAAGAACTGCTGAAGGTAGCTCAAAAGGGATGAAACAGAAGGCTATTGAAATTTATGAGCATACCACCACTTGAACACGTTTGTGATAACCAGAATACCAAACTTTAAAACACTTTAATGAGAAATCAATGTAGCATATAAAAAGAGACAAAAAGAGCCTTTTTCAAAGAAAGACGATAAGCACTTTTGGCTTTTGGCCTTTATCAGATAGTAAAAACATACGTCTCTCTCTCTCTATGAGTTACTAAGAGGTTCTCCCAATCAACATTCTTTCTTAAGATCAACACCTCCTCTTTAACCTACAATTGGACAAACCAATTAAAAAAGGGGTAATCGACCAAGCCCATTTCATTACCCAATAGTAAGACGTCTTCCTTTAGGCAAGGGTTTAAGCGATACTACCGCATTAAGTCAAGGGCTACAATCAGCTCTCAAGTTGATCGTAAAAGCATACGGTTCTCTCTCTCCATGAATTAGAAGAGGTTCCACCTATCAGCATTTTTTCCTAGGGCCAACACCTCCTGTTTAACCTATACTTGGACAAAACAATAAAAAAGGGCTATTTGACCAAGCCCATTTCCTTATCCAATAGTAGGACATCTTCCTTTTAGCAAGAGTTTAAGCGGTACTACCACATTCATTCCAGATCTCAAGTTGACTATCCAATTTAATTCAACCACCTCTGTACAATTTTGTATATCGCCTCCTCTAATCCCTTCCAGCACTCAATCAATGGCTTTAAATTTAAAACAATGTGAGGGATTTGCTAAAATATGTCCAGCCAAGGCATTCGTTTGATCTTTATTACATATATCCCTCAAGTGCCATAAAATTCTTTCTTTAAACTGTCAATCAGTTTTCCCTACATAATAAGCAGGGCATTGCAGACAAGAAACAAGATAGACAACATGTTTCATATTACAATTGACACTACTTTTAAACTTATATTCCAGGCCAGTTACAGGATGACAAAAGTAATCTATTGTATCAATGTGGGCAGAAGCTTTGCATTTACCACACTTAAATATCCCTTTCTTTGTAGTTTCTGGTTTATTTGTTTTTTGGAAATCCATCCTTGCGGCACAATAATCTTTTTATATTTTTCTTATTTTGATTATAAATCTTGGACTCTCTCCCACAATATTCCTTAACTTTTCGCCCTCAGTTAAAATTGGCCAATACTTTCATATAATGCTACAAGTCTGTGATATATCAGTACTATAAGTAAGCAAGTGATGAAACATTGGTAGTAAACCTCTCAGTGATCCCTTTGAGTAGAGAAGATATGGATATATTAAACAAAGGTTTAAACTTTATTCCTTCGCTACTCTCAGGACTAAATTAATTTGGTTTTGATATAAAGTATTTTGGCAGAAATATCACCTTAAAAAACATTTTTGGATCCAACCAAACACATATGAATACTTCTTACAAGAAACTTAACAACTTTGTACTGGTTAACCACCCAGCAGTAGAGCTCTTCACATGTTTGTGTGAGAATTAAGTAACTAATCTAAGGCAAGACAATAAAAACAGACATTTTTTATAATGTAAATCATGGTGAAAGAAGAGAGTTATCACAGTTAAGAGACAGAAAAGACACTGTGAATAAGCCAGCTGATAAAGGTGGAACCATAGTGGTAATGAAATCCAAGCAATATCGGAAAATGTGGAAGACATGTTAAATGATCAGAAAACCAATAAAAAAGTAACTAAAAACGAAGTGGAAAAGATGATCATGGAAGTATAAGACACGCTATATGAAATGTTAATGGACAGACGTCTGCCTAAAGAACTATAAGATTTTTTTTAAGTGACAAACCCTATTATTCCATCTATTAGTGGTCTCCCTAAGATTCACAAAAACAAAATTGATCCCCCTATGCATCCTATTGTGGTTGGAAGAGGTTGGATTATAGAGCCTCTGTCAATGTTTGTAGAGGAGGAACTGAAGAAACTACTACCACAAATGGATACCATTTTAAAAGACACTGCAAGTTTCCCAGAGAAGCTGTAGCTTAGTCTGAAAGATATAAGGGATTATTCTTAGTTGTTACTTGTTACTATGGATGTAAATAGTCTTTTCACAGTTATACCCAATAGTTTTGGGAAAGAAGCCATTAGAAGCTTTTCTATAGCATCGGGTATGAATATGGACTTAATATGTGTACTTCTTGAACTGATACTGGAGAACAGCTTGTTTAATTATTGTACCAACTTCTATTGGCAATGCTGGGGATAGCAATGAGGACCCCCTGTGCCAATAGTTATTCAAATTTGGTCATAGCAAAGTGGGAATTGGTAAAGGTCTGCAGCATTTCAAACTCTTGGGGACAAAATGTAATCTTTTATAGATGTTTTGTGGACGACATCTTTATCCTTTGGAAAGGAAATGAAGGGCAATTAACTATCTTTGTTGACTATCTGTACAACATCACCAACTTACTCAGATTCATTGCCACGCTTCTAAAGAAGAGATTTCATTTCTGGATGTCAGGTTGATTTTGGACCCTGTTTTAGGAATGGAGACCTCCATTTGTAGAAAGGACACATGGAGAAATCACTATCTGCACAGAAATAGTATGCACCTAGGATATGTGTTTAAGAACATAATGGAAAACCAAGTTCTACGAGCATCCAAACTTTGTTCAAATGTTGAAGATTTTAAAGCTGAAAAAGATAAATTGCACTTTTTTTTGAATGAGAGAGGATACACAAATAAAGATACTACCATTGAAATGCACCAAACAATAGAACTCAGGAGAGGAAAAGGGTGTCCCTACATTTCAAATAAATGACTGATGTGGAATTTAAAAAGAAATCTAGAGAAAATAAAAAGCAGCAAACTTTGGGCTGTATGTTCACTTATAGTACTGATTTATCACAGATTTGTAGCATTATACGGAAGTATTGGCCAATTTTAACTGAGGATGAAAAGTTAAGAAATATTGTGGAAGAGCGTCCAAGATTTATATTCAAAAATAAGAAAAATATAAAAAGATTATTGTGCAACAAGTATGGATTTCTCAAAAGAAATGAACCAGAAACTACAAAGAAAGGAATGTTTAAGTGTGGTAAATGCAAAGCTTGTGCCCACATTGATACAACAAATGACTTTTGTCATCCTGTAACTGGGCTGGAATATACATTTAAAAGTAGGGTTAATTGTAATATGAAACATGTTGTCTATCTCGCTGCTTGTCTGCAATGCCCAGCTTATTCTGTAGGGAAAACTGATTGGCAGCATAAAGAATTTTACTGCACTTAAATGACATACGTAATAAAGATAAAAAGAATGCTTTGGCTGGACATATTTTAGCAAATCCCTCACATTGTTTTAAATTTAAAGCCATTGATCGAGTGCTGGAAGGGATTAGAGGAGGTGATATACAAAATTGCACAGAGGTAATTGAATTAAGTTGGATAGTCAACTTGAGAGCTGATCACAGCCCTGGATTGAATGTGGTAGTATCATTTAAACCCTTGCTAAAAGGAAGACGTCCTACTAATGGACAAGGAAATGGGCTTGGCCAAATAGCCCTTTTTAATTGGTTTGTCCAATTATTGGTTAAAAAGGAGGTGCTGGCCCTAGGGAAGAATGCTGATAGGTGGAACCTTCTTCTAATTCATGGAGAGAGAACCATATGCTTTTACGATCAACTTGAGAGCTGATCATAGCCCTTGACTAAATGTGGTAGTACCGCTTAGACTCTTGCCAAAAGGAAGACTTCCTATTCTCTCCTTTGTTGTCTTCACTGTTTTTTCTCATGGTAGCTCAGAAGCTAGTTTCAGGTGGGAGGTTGTTGAGCCAGCCCACATCCTAGCTGTTAGTCACTGCCTGAGGTGTATTTTCTGTGTTGTAATTCAAGTACAGACTGCATTTCTGTGAATTTGTGCAGAGCTGATAGGTCTAAATTCTCCTAGCTGTGTGCAGAGTTGGAATGTATTCCTATCTGATATTCCAAACTGATAAGTACACTTTTTGCAACTCAATTTGCACTGTGCTGCATTTATATATTTGCTTTATTATTCATATATTTGTTGTATTGTTTCTGCGCTTTGTTGTCTGAAAAAGTCTGCATCTGTTTGTTTGTTCTGATTTCCTGCCAAGGAGTGTATCATATAACTGATTTAGTTTCCCACCCCCATCTCTATTGGTATCTTGATCTTATACTAGGTGGCTTTGCAGTTGCCCACCTCTACTGTAAATTTATCTGGGAGACTCCTCCCAGTCTAGTGTCATTAGCTCATTCTACCTAATACACGGAGAACATTTGAGAAGGTCAACCCGCTTAGTTTCTAATCCTTGAATTATCTTCTGCTCCTCATTTCTCCCTTTCCACTTCACTAAAAAAAAATCTAATCTTGTTTCCTGCCTTTCTTGTAACTAAGCTAGTTCAGATGCAGATCTGCTGTATCGAGGACTGTTTGTAAGCTTCTGAGCCCCCCCCAAGCCTTTCTGTGTTGGAAGGAAGCCTTCTAGCTTATCAGTGTGAGTGGTAAGCACTAGGTAGACTATCTGCAACAGAAGGAGTGGTTTCTGGCCCAGAAATTGTAGTTTTTTCCATCTCTTTGAACTTTCCAGTTTAAAAGCCTGCGTTTGTGCTTCTTTCCCACCTTTCCTTTAACTAGTCTAGTCCAGATACAGATTTGCTGTACCCAGGACTGTTTGTAAGCTTTTGAGCCTCCCAAGCCTTTCTGTGATGGAGGGAAGCCTTCTAGCTTATCAGTGTGAGTGGTAAGCACTAGGTAGCCTATCTGCCACAGAAGGAGTGGTTTCTGGCCCAGAAATTGTAGTTTATTGGCTGTTTGGGCGTTTTTTCCTCTCTTTCAACTTTCTGGTTTAAAAACCCACATTTGTGCTTATTCCCTATAATTAGTCTAGTCCAGATACAGATTTGCTGTATCCAGGACTGTTTGTAAGCTTCTGAGCAGTGCGGAAGTCTGCTCTTCAATTTTCCCTTAGATCTGCTAGTTCTCTCCTCTCCTGCACTTTTACTAGCTTATTAGTCTAGCACTTTACCAGACTTCTTGTAGCAATTATTTTAGCACATAAAAGTGCCATCAGCACTAAACATTCTATAAGGCAACAGCCCTAGTACTTATTTTTAATGCCCATCCTTCCAGGCATATCTAAAGATCAGTTCCCTGTGCTTTCTCCTATTAATCTGGTGAACATGGGCATCCTGAGGCAACGTAGCAACTGCCTCATATACATTGACAACCCTCTCCTCTTACCTTGCAGCACTCAGACTTGCGAGAGATGCGCTTATATAGCCAAACTGGAAGCGACGCACTCTCCAGCCAAGACTGGAATAGCTGGTCAAGAGGAGAAGGTCAACAATTGCACTACACCACATGGAACACATAGCCCTCCAGAACACACATCAGCACTGCCTTCACATAAAAACACAAGCCACACACCCACCTTCATGGAGGCTCTCAATAAAAATCTACCCAAACAACAGAGACCTCCAAGGCAGAAATGCACTTTACCACCACAACACAACACTAACCATGAGACACATAACTCTCCTTAACAGTGTGCCACTCAACCAAAGCCCCCAAGGCAAAACAACATGCCCAACACACTAGTCATAGGTGACTCAATAGTGAGGCACACTGATGTCCCACTCACTAGGTTGAATAAGGAGAAAGTAACAGTCAACTGCCTGTCAGGCACCAGGATCCACCACATAACGCACTCACTCAAGTCCCTCAAAAACAGGTACAAATATAACTCTATCATTGTACATGTGGGTGTGAATGACTTGAGACATACCTCCCTGGACTACATGAAAAGAGACATGGAGGAGTTTTCGGATTATGTAGCCCAGGCGGGCATGACCCTAGCCCTGAGAAGCATCCTACCATCACCCAGAATGATACCACAGTACAAGCAGAAAATGATTGATTTCAACAATTGGCTAAGTTTCTGGTGTCATTCTAAGGGGATCCAGTATCTGTCTGCCTGGGATGACATGATTGACAAACCTAGATGCTTTGCCAGAGATGACTTGCATCTGTTACCCCTGGGCTTCCGAATACCTGCCAAGGCTCTTGCCACCCCATACTGTGTTTTTTTAGACAGTGCTCCAAAGACCAAATTACCACCATAACAGCTACAACCAAATGCAATCTGAGAGTCATGCTGCTCAGTGCTGGAAGTCTAAATCTCAAAATCCACTCACTCGAAGCACTCCTTAAAATGGAGAACATTGACATTTGTGCCATAACAGAGACCTGGTTCAAGGCAATAGAAAGCACCCTGCAATACCAGGCTATATCTCATTTCACACCTTTCAGCCCCAGAACTTGGAAATAAGCTCCAAAGGCGGTGGTGTTTCTATATTCATAAAGGATGCGCACACCTCCAGACTGGTAACCCAGCATGATGCATCTGAGATACTTTAGGTGCAGTTAACACTGGCAAGAGAGTGATTCAGGTCATAGCCTGCTATAGGTCCCCAATCATGTTACAAGACTCACACTCCACGTTCCTAAGCACCCTGGAGAATATTAGGGTCCAACCTAACTCTCTCACACCGGGTGACTTTAACTTCCCCTACATTAACTGGGAAACCTACTCATGTACCAATACACTTGCCCAATGCTTCCTGGAATTCATTAATTCCAATGCCCTGGACTAGCTCATTCTTACCCCCACTAGAGGCAGCAACATCCTTGACCTTGTCATTACTAACACTGGGGACCATTGCTCTACACCAATAGATAACACCTCCCTGGTTAGATCAAACCACAAACTAACCACCTTGGAATTCCACACCCCACCTACCCATCCCCAACCCCTGCAAAGGTAATCACCATGAAAAACTTCTCCAAAGCTAACTTTGGGTGGCTAACTTGATGGCATCCATGCAAATGGAGCATAGTTGCATGACCGCTGAATCATACACCAATGCACTGTATAAACACATACACAAATTAATGGATCTCAACATACCCAATAGAACCAAGATGCTCCCCTCCAAAAAAAGGATGCCAATCTGGTGATCCCCTGCCATAAACAAACTACAAAAGAAGGAGGAAACTGATGCGAAATAAGATGAAGTCCCAAGACTGGAAAAATTCCCTTATCAGCCTCAACAAAAAGTTAAAATCCCTCATCAAATCCTCTAAAGGTAGCTATGAAAACAGAATTGCAGGAGATAGTAAAGACAACCACAAGGCCTTCTACAGTTATCTAAAGAATCTCCACGGCAATACCCAGATTTTCTCTGCGCTACTGCACAATGGTACCCCCTATACCCAGCCAACAGATATTGCCAATATACTGGCCTACAGATTCAGTGCCAACTTTATCCCTCTCTCCCCCCAAAGGACCAGTCACAATACCAGTAGATTGCCAGGCACCCTGTATTACTGCTGCACAGGTTAAAACAGCACTGTCCAAGGCCAATAATACAGCTTCTATGGGACCTGACAATATCCGTGGCTGTGTTCTACTTGAACTGCAGAGTGAACTGCCACCTCACCTGTGTGTCTTGTTCATTCACAGCCTCACCTCAGGTTTTGTCCCTATCAAATGGCGCACTGCTACAGTCATCCCTCTCCACAAAGGAGGAGTGATACAGACCCTGGGAACTATTGCCCCATTAGCCTGGTGAGTCTCATATGCAAAGCTATGGAACGCATCATCATGGACCTAATAAACAAGGATATAGGGAATCTCCCAACTTTGGATCCCACACAGTTTGGTTTTGTGAAGGGTAGAGCATGCCTGTTCAAATTGGTCGACCTTTTTGAGTCAGTCACCAGAGATGTGGATGAAGGCAAGGTAGTTCATACAGCCTACCTTGATACCATTCCCCACTCAGGAATCATAGAAAAACTCACTAAGCTAGGCATCAAACCCTATGTCACTAGGTGGGTTGCAAACTGGCTCACAGGTATTACCCACAGTGTGAAAGTAGCTGACTCCAAGTCAGACTGCCAACCAGTCATGAGTGGAGTCCCACACAGTTTGATCCTGGGTCCTCTCCTGTTTTGTCTCTACATCTCTGAAGTCCAGGCCAACTCAAAGGGACTCTGGCTGACAAAGTTTGCAGATGATTGCAAGTTGGGAGCTATTATTAACTCTTCAAGTGATGCTGACATCCTACAGAAAGGCCTCACTGTGACCAATGACTGGTCTCCGAACCATGGCTTTAAGCTCAATGCCAAAAAATGTGTCGTCATCCCCTTTGGGAAAAACCCGGTTCCCATGAGTGACCACATCGATGGTAGTCCACTGAACACAGAATGCATTATAAGAGATTTGGGAACACAGGCTGACAGCAGCCTCTCTTTTGACCACCACATTGCCACTGTGGTCAGAAAGTCCTTCTGTGTGGCACATCTCAGTACTAAGGGTTTTGCATCCAGGAAGAAAGAGGTCATTGTCTCCCTCTACTCTTCCCTCATTAGGCCAGTCATTGAGTACAATGTCCCTTTTTGGCATGTACCTCACTAAACACCTGCAACAACTGGAGAGGCCACAAAAGTACATCAGAAAGAGGATCCTAGGCCTTAAACATTTGTCCTATATGGATAGACTCAAAAAACTCCAATATTCTCTGTCTCATATCACTTAATTGGGGCGATCTCTGCTTGACTTACAAAGCCATGTCTGACCTAGCTCTGTGAGAAATGCTGCATCTAAAGAAATCCCAATCCCTCCTCACCAAAGGCTTCAGAGACCTCAACCTCATTACCACAATCAACAGAACATGCTGGAGGGACAGGTTCATAACCCAGAGACTGCCCATGCTATGGAATAGACTTCCCATACATGTCAAACAGAGCACCTCACTGGCCCACTTCAAGACAAATTTTGATGAGTGGATGGGAAATAGAAAATTCACCCCAGGGATCACTCCAGTGGCTTTACTTGACAGAGGCACTGGAAACTAAGGTTGGGTAGCGCAATGCCAGGGAACTCCTATGTGTTAGGCTTGTAAAGGCTCCAGGGTCATTAGCCTAGTACACACCTATGAACCTATGAACTATTGGATAATGAAATGGGCTTGGTCGATTACCCCTTTTTTAATTATTTGACCAGTCATAGGTAAACAGGGGGTATTGGCCTTAGGAAAGAATGCTGATTGGTGGAACCTCTTTTTAACTGATGGAGGAGAGAGCCATATGTTTTTACAATCCAATGAAGTTTAAAAGCCAAAAGTGCTTATTGTCTGACTTTGGAAAAGGCTCTTTTTGTCTTTTATATGCTACATTGATTTATCCTTAAAGTGGTTTAAAGTTTGGTATTCTGGTTATCACAAAGGTGTTTCGTGGTGGTATGCTCATAAATTTCAATAGCCTTTTGTTTTGCACATTTTGAGCTATCTTCAGCAATTCTTGGTTTGTTTGTTCTACATTCTATATTAAGAAAGGGGTAAATGCTGCAAAAATGCTCCTCAACCTCAAGGCTTTTTATATTCTTAAGCATATAATAGTTTTTGTACTCAAGCAAACTACTGACTAAAATGCAAAAGCTGCTTATTGAGCTGTTTATTTGGAGGAAATATAAGTAAAATATTCCTGAAAGTTTGCTGTATAAACCTATAGCTCATGGTGGAGCATGGGGGGATTACATTTATGTTTGTATGTAGAAGCCTTTGTGGCATACATTTCTATCGGTCAGAAAAAAACACTCTTCATGAGGTGTCAACTAATGTACAACCTGTTAAGAGCAGATAACTCCAATTTAGCTAATCTGCATTCTGAATTTTTATTTTTATTTTAAGTAGCAATGAAAAAAGCTACTTTTTACATGTAAAGATATCAATGGATGTGGAAAATAATTTGATGGCTCCTTATGAACAGCTACTTGCATTTTGACAGTTTACATCCACCATTTATGAGATATAATGTAGTAAGAGCACAATTGATAATGACTTCTATGATTATGAGTGATGATGAAATTTCTCATAATGAGACGTCCTTTCTTGTGAATCATTTTATAGATGGAGGATACCCTGTGACTACATTAAATGCTTTAGGGATTGTAGTCAAGGCCAAGAAAAATAACCAGTTAATCAGGGTTGCAAAAATCTATAATAAAGCCTTGGAGTTTTCTAGAGTGGTCCATGTTTCCTTCACTATTAACAGTAACAGTATGAACAATATTTTAAATGACAACCGAAAAATAATAGCTGGGAATTCATATTTAACCTGAATGGATGGCAATAAATCTGATTTTGTGTACAGGTTATCTTTCAATTTAAAGCCAGGGTCTTCTATATTAAGAAAGCTAATGTAAATTAAAAATGGAGTACTTATCCATGTTTTTTTTTTTTTTTTTTTTTTTTTGCAGACAAGGTAGATTTGTTGATATTAGTACTATGCTGGTGTTCAATTATATTAATAGAACAATTCCTCTCAAGTATAGGTATAACTGCTAATCTACAGGGTTGATTTATTTTGCTATAATCTGCGACAACATCTACAGAGGCAGAACCATGAGGAGGTTCTTACTAAAAATATATGAGCATCTTTTAGCATTAAAAGTAAGGATATTAATAATGCATGTTTTAAATATAGTACGTCAGGAAACTGCCAAATAAGACCAATAATCTCAAAAAAAAAAACGCAGTATAAACGGAGAGAATAGTCCACTGAAACCACTTGTAGTAAGCCAAAGCGTTTATTCACTTATTCACAAAATAAATCCAAGATAACCACATCCACAGGAACGCCTTTTTAAATATCAAAACAGGCTTACTACAAGTGGTTTCAGTGGACTATTCTCTCCGTTTATACTGCGTTTTTTTTGGATTATATGTTTTAAATATACCTTTTATTGTAACTTTTTTAGAAACTGTACATTCTGTGCAATTGATTAGACTTTCATTCATCTGAGATGTGGGACTTCAACAAGTTACTGGAAGGCAGGAAAGTAAAATAGCAATTATTATTGATTGTCGACAAACCACTAGGACTAAATGGAGGTATTAATATTAAGTGTTATATCTTGATCTATAAATTTTATGCTCGTGATTCGTGTCAAATGATCTGCTTTTATATTTACTGGTAGTAGATTGTGTTACATTTCAGCTCTGAAGATTTTCATCATAAAAAAGGAAAAAAAAAATGCTAACCTAAAACATCATGTTAGCTGTTTTCTTCTTACCGTATATGTTTCTTTTTTTCTGCTGTTTTCTGTTCTTTTAAAGTTCACGTTTATATCTGTTTTACTCTACTGAGTGTGAGGACTTAATATTTTATTGTGTAATAATTGTTTAGTGTTGCTATTTCTTTACATGTATTGTTGAGCTGAACAGAATTTGTGGCATGGAACACATTATCAATTTTAGGGCATTTGCCCTTCCTTCAAAACTGTATAACCTTAGAGATAGTTTAGGTAAGAAGGGTTTAGGGCAACCCACTGCAAAAGTGCTTTCTTTTCTATATTTATTTATTTCCAAGATAAAAGATGATTGGGTTTCTTTTGTTCTTTTTTGTGGACATGATATTTTATCCCTCATTATATTGCTTTGTGTCTAAACATTTATAAATATTGGCTACACTTCCCTTATTTACTTGTATACATGTATATATGCTTCTAGTAGGGCCCATGTTGATGTAACTTAGAATATTATTTTTTCCTCCTCACAACTGATTATCAGCTTCCACCAGCTCCTCTCCTCATTCTTGAGGTCTACAAAACCCACCTTAGCTTCTGCTGGACTTAACCCAAACTATGACTTGCACCAGTGAGGAGACTGGGGATGTGGGTGCAGCATCATTCTGCTGCCAAGAAATGGGCCCTAACTCCTGCTGCCTCGTGGCAGCCTTGTCATCTCAGCGATCTTTGCCAGAAGGAGGTGCAGACACACTTACACTCATGCACTACCTCCCAACTAAGTGGTTTAACACTTGCGCAGCACAGAACTCACCGAGTTCATACTCTGCTTATTGCAGTGAGCATAATCTGCCTCCTTCTTTCCTGATAGGCAACCTGACATCAACTGCTCTCCACTCCCATCCTCACACAGCAGCCCCTTCAGTACCCATGGCACTAACCAAAGATGGATCATTTACAGTGCAGTAAGGTCTCTATCCCTCTGCACCACAGGGCCAACAGTAAGTCAAGAAATTCTTAGTACCTTTATTACAGCACAGAATTTAGGGCTTAATAGAGAAAGTGACAATTAAGACATCTTCTGGCAGGCCATTCACAGATCATGAGTCAGGCTTCCTCATAGAACTTGGTCACTCAGTCTATCAGCTCAAAAATAAAAATGTGATTCAGCTGTTTCTTAACATATTCATCCAAAAGATATATGTATGAGCTACAGATTATACCTACATCTTCAAAGAACTACAGTTCACACTCTGCCTTATAATTATGCAACTGTCTGTACCTACAGCTTTACTCCAAACTACTAGAATACAAAATATTAAAATAAGAACATCTCTACTCTTTTACCCTGTCTACTACTACTATGAAAAAGTTTCTTCAGATTCTTTGAATGATATATTTGTGTACTTACATAACAATTAGCTTGTACAATTGCACATTGTTAGAGTGTACATAGAAAATAAGCTTAAATGTCAGGCTCTTGAAATGTGCATATTAAATAAAAATATATATGAATTTTGTAAGGTAATAAATAAAACACAAGCTGTATATCATTATATTGTGGTATAACACTGTCACATATAAGTAAAAATGCTATCTCATGACTGTCTGCCATATATGATTAATTGTACATTCTGCATTGTGATTGCCTTCCAATTGCAGTATCACTCACTGTTTTGCCAGTGTATTGTTTGAGATGGGAGGGTAGAGGCATCTGTAGCATCACAGGTGTGACTTCATAAGAGTGATTTTGGGTAAGCAATTTCAACTCCCCAGTGTGTTGTATCACAAAGCATGATGGGTGTGCAATGGCTCTATGATGGAGTCTCCCTGCTATACAGTGATATCCCCTTGGACTGTTACATGCTCCTATTGTCAGCCTTGTCTATAACTGCAATATTGACTAGAATCTATTACCTTAAGACATGCCCCAGCATGTCTTCAAGCCCCACCTAGAAAAGAAGAGGCAGTGCCCCATCATTCCTCTCACTTCTCCATCAACTCTTCTAGTGCCCAGTGAACTGTCCTAACCCAGGTCATATGGGTCACAGTCACCATTCATCCTCCTGTATGATAGAGCCAGCTGCTGTACTGTATTATGTTGTGATAGCAGCACTCAATGAGAATTCTAGTGTAGGCATGTGTTACTTCTGTTGCCACTATGTGTCACTGAATATAAAATAATTGAAGACTAAGGAAGACAAAACAAACAATCTAAAAGTAATTAAAAAAAATGCAGGGTACAGGCTTCCCTTTATACTACTATGATAGACTGAGTTAGTCTCTCATTCCCCTTAATATAGTAACTGTACAGTCACATGACCATGGAGAAAAATAAAAAACATCAAAACTGTATCACTGCCATTATTTCTTATATACATATTTGTATAGCCTTGTGTAACTGAGGATACCATTATATGTGAAGATATTATAATATGTAATTACTAAGTGTACAGAAGTATGCTGACATGCTATTGGGTCATGTCTGACATGTGACTATTTGGACGATCAGGTAACCTGTCAGGATAACAACCGCAGATCAATAATATGTATCCATGGAACAGAAGGATGAAGTCTGAACTACATGACTCAGTTTTCCCAGCAGCCCATGTACTAGAGAAGCTGACTAGGTGTAGGAGAAGAATCTGAGATATATAAATATATACATAAATATATATATATATATATATATATATATATATATGTTTACTTTCCTCTCTCATGGGAAATAGGGTTGAGGGGGTGAAACAGTGGTGAACATGACATCACTGTTCCTGTTAGGGATTGATAACTGTTGACAGAGGAGATGAAGAGAAACAGGTTGGGCACAGCAACTGAGATGGATGTGGAGAGGTGAACACTTCACAAAACCCATGTACATGCTCACATAAGAGCATTGTCCAGGATGCTAAGAAGTTACGGCATAAACCCACAAAAACATGTCAGCCAGCTGAAGTATGATTCATTCCAGCATGGCCCCTTTCCACATCTTATGCATGCTGATCCACTCAACCCCCCCCCCAGACACACACACACACACACACACACACACACACACACACACACACACACACACACACATACACACACTTCACACTATGGGCATGGTTGTTAAAGGTTATATATAGATGCCACTAGAAGTGAAGGGCATGAAGGGTTATACCTGGGTGTCAACAAATGTTTGGGGAAACAAGAGGACAGAAGAATCAAGCAGATGGTTAAAGGAAAAGCCTGAAGTCAGCAGCAGCTAAAGAATAAAGTGAGTGGACTAGATCTGTCTGTGTATCTGAATATAGATACACACATATAAAGAGAGAGATGATAGATATGTAGATACACAGATAGATGATAGATAGGTATATATATATAGATGGATAGACTGATAGATGATAGATAGGTAGATACATAGATAGATAGATGGATCGACAGCAGAAGTGTCAAAAAGTAAATGTTAAATAAGCTAATACTTGTGTTATTCAAGGTGGGATTTAAGAAGGTATTTCTGAAATGTCTGAGAAAGGAATATTTTCCAGAGCACCGGATGGGAATAGAATGTTGTTAGATCTAAACATAGTTTCTTCAGTTGTGAATTCTGAAAAAACACAGAAGCCTGACAGGCTACTGGTATACTGTAGATAGACTGATAACTGTTATTTTTATTTTATTTAACATTTCTTTACTGGGAAAGTCTGACTGGGCTGATAGACCATTTTCAGTGGAGGACTGGGAAGAAAAGCTCCACATTGGGTACATAGTAAACAAGAAAATACAGTACAAAAACAATACAACAGAGAAATAGTAAATGTAATAGTAATACAGTAATATACAATAGTACTTAATTGATTACATGAATCTGAGATGAATATTTTGGGATTACAGTAATATCAGTAGAACTACTACATATTTCAGTTTTAAAGTGAAAGATGGGAAATGAGGGTTAAAAACTGATTAAAGTATAAAAAAGATCTTCGGAGGAGAAGGGAGCTGGGAAGGAAGGAGAGAGAGGTGGGATAGAACACATAATGTAAAGGTGAAATTGTTTAGTAAATAGGTGAGTGAAAATAAAAAGGACCAAATTTAGTTTAGCTTGGAGTGGTACATGAGGGAAGCCATTTGCCAGTTAGGTGAGCTTTGAGAAATTGTTTGAACTTTATTGGGCAGGTGGTAGTTAGGATGAATTGGGGGATGGAGTTCCAAGCTGTGGAAATTTGGTTGGAGTAAAGAGAATCACCAAAGTTGTTGTTAGATTTTGTAACCTTTAAAAGGGTATTGTCAGTGGACCTTAGTGTTCTGTTATTTGAGTAGGATTGTATGAAATTGTGGAGATAAGGGCAATTGTCAGGATTATTTGTAATGGCATGGGTAATAGTAAGTTGTTTGAGGGTTAGCAGATTGGATAGTTCAAGCCAGTTTAGTTGATGGAGCACAGTGCAGTGCTGGGCTATATGTGATAAATTTGTGGCAATTCTAGAGATTTTGCAGTAGCAAACTTCTAGTTTCTTTAGGTCCATTTTTTGAGGTTGGTAAATATGGGGGATGCATATAACAAGGTATAGAGAAGATGGGTTCTAGCAATGGATTGCCTGGTAGCATTGGTTAGGGATGCTTTGGCTCTGTAGATAGACCCAAGTTTGATGTGGATTTTGTTAATGACTGGTGCAATGTGTTTATCAAATCTTAAGCTGCTGTTTATGGTAATACTGAGAAGTTTGGTGTAAGAGGTGGGTTCAATTTTGGTTCCATTGGCAGAATAGATGATGAGTGACTGCACTTGGCAGTTGGACTTTTTATTGGACAATAGTATTAATTTGGTTTTTATTTGGGTTTAGGATGATTTGATAGCTGGAGAGGTAAGATTCTATGTCTGAGAACGCTTCTGGGTTATGTCTTGAGATGAAGGTGCAGTGCAGATTAGGGTAGAGTCATCTGCGCATTGGATTATGGTTGCTAGTTTAGTTGTGGTATAATGTTTGTTGGTGAAGATTGTAAATAGTAGTGGGCCCAAAAGTGAACCTTGGGTGACACCCACTGTAATTGGTAAGAGTGTGGAAAGATTATTATGCCACTTAGCTTGATTTTGGTCACAGAGATAATTTTGAAACCAGGAGAGAGCTGAAGAGGATAGGTTTAAGTAGGATAGCTCATTGAGGAGTTTTTGGTGGGATACAGTATCAAATGCTTTTGACATATCAAGGAGGAAGGAAGCAGCTTGTAGTCCTTCATTTTTCAGTTGATTAACTGAATTTGTGAAGCTTATGAGAGTGGTTATAATGCTCTGCTTTGGCTGAAATCCATGTTGGGAGTTGGTTATCAGATTGTTATTGATTAGATAGTTCATGAGCTGGGAATGAATGCATTTTTCTAGTATTTTTGAGAGAGGTGAGAGAATGGCTATTGGGCTATAGTTAGAAAATTCGTTGAGGTGTCAACTTTGTGTAGAGGGATAATATATGAAGTTTTCCAAAGTTTGGGGATGTATGGTCACTGATTGATTGGTTGATCAATAGTGAAACAAAATAGGTGATGGCATTTGCTGCTAACTTTAGGAATGTGTTGGGTAGTTGGTCTATGGTGAGGGTTGTGGGATTTAGTTATTTAGTAGTTTTTGGTGGTACTTGCTTGGATGGGTTTTAGGGAGAAAGAATTGATAGGGGCTTCTGTAGATGTAGGGATGCAAAGGGGAGTGTTGTTATTATTTAAGACTGATATAATAGAATTAGTAAAGAACAAATTGAACTGGGTGACTATACTATCTTTAATGTTTGTAGTGGTGAGCATAGGAGTAAGAGACTGATCTGATTGTAGGATTTTTTTACTGGATGCCCAGAATCACTTAGAATTATTATGCTGAGTTTGCTGTATAGTGGTATAGTAGTTTTTTTTTTTTTGGGGGGGGGCATTTTTTACCTGTTTTTGTATTTGTTTTTTAAATGGCGGTAATTATCAAGGAAGATTTGTTTTTTATTACTTTGGTACTGGGACCATGCTTTGTCTCTTTGTTTGAGTAGTTGTTGTTTCTTTGGTTAACCATGAGTATCTGATTCAGACTTTTTTTATGGGGGCTAAACTGTTTAGTATTTCAAGGAATTTGGTGTTAAAGTATTCTACAGGTAGGTCTAGATGGAGGTGTGTTAAAGAGGACCAGTCAAACAGCTGCATGAGTAGATTGAAAGTAATAGCTGAGAAGTGTTTATTATTTCAGATGTGTTTATAAATTATGTTTTTGTTGGAGTATGAGCGATGCCTGAGAAGATAGGTGGGATGGCGGTCACTTAGACTGTCTGAGAGACATCCTGAGTCATGGACTAGGGAAGGCTTATTGGTTAATGTCCAGTCTAGAATTGACTGCCTGCTACTGTGCTTGTCAGTTCTAGTTGGTGTTTTTATTTGAGTGAATCCATGGAGGTTAATGAAGTTAGATGAGCAATCTGAGGTACAGGTAGGCCAGTCTGTATTGGAATCACCAAATATAATAGTTTCTTGGTTAAATGTGGAGGATGACCAGGAAAGTAAGTCTTCAATAATGGATGGGTTGTTTCCAGGGGTATATAGACCGATACTATCATGATGTGCTTTTTTGGATTTAGCTCAAGGCAGCAGGTTAGTATTTCACTGTTATTGAAGCTTTTGGGGTAGGATTTTATGTGTTCAAGTTTAAGTGTGTCCTTAGATAATATAGCTATGCCTCCACCCCATTTTGTTAACCTGTCTCGTCTGTGGACATTGTAACCTGGGGGTAATATTTGATTCTCTTTTATGTGAGGTTTTAGCCAATTATCTGTTAGTATTGTTATGTTAGGGTTACAGAGGGATAGGAAAGCATGAAGTTCATGTGTTTTATTTAAGAAGCTTCTTAGATTCATATTGATGATTAGGATGCTGAAGGTGTTTTGTCGTAGTGTAGTGATGTTGTGTGAGGAAGTGTTGTTTAGTGTCTGAGGTATTTGTTGTGTAAGTTTAGGGCCTCAGTTTGGAGAGATGTCCCCACTTAATTTTAGTTGAGATTTCCTATTTTGTGATGGGTATGTGTATATGGGTGTTAGCTTAGTATATTTATGGGCTTGGTGCAGCCAAGAGTGTGGGAGTAGGTATGTATATGTAAATAGACTTGTGCTGGAGGAGTTAAAGAGTTGTGATGTTATGGGAATATTTGTGAATGTGCAGTGAAGTGGGGTGAGGAAAGGATGGGCCGGGGAGGCATTGTTTAAAATTCTGAGGTTGTGATAATTGGTAAAAAAGAGAACGATAGTAAGTAAGCTAAGGATTAAGGTATGTAAGAGTGACATGAATGTATGTAGATGGCATGAGGTTTTAATAAGTAATTGTTTTTGGGAATGTGTGTCTGTTTGGTGTATGGTTGTTGCGTAGGATAGCATTAGATAAAATTAATGTGATGTTAGAGTATGTGATTTTAATTGGTTTGGGGTTTTGATTCTTTGATAGTGTAGTAAAGTGAAGTAGGAGTGTTATCTCAGGTTTGAATTAGGAGTGGTGTTTATTGGTGGTGGGGGAAATGAGTTGTTATTGGTTAATGAGTGTAAGGGGTGGAGTTATGGTTAGCATATATGTAATTGAGGGGGTGGGTAGGAATGGGGGTGGTGTAGGGAAGCGAAGTGAGCCTGACTGTAGCGAGGGAGAATGGAGCGGGTAGAGCCAGCAGATATCGCGAGGTCAAAAAAAAACAATCAGTGCAGAAGGAATTACTGGCATGTAAGTCAGAGCTGTACATATTCAGTGATCATAGATGAAGTCAGCAGCTAATTATTAAAGGGATGGGGATAGTAAGGTAGAGAAAGCTACTGAGGGAAAGTAGCTAGTAGACTCAGAATTAAAGAAACTCTGGAAGCTAGGAGTAGTACAGAAGAATAATTGTGTGGTAGAGCAGCTAGACATAAGCAAAAAAAGTATCTGAAATTCTGTCATTCAACTAAATCATAGTAGCTCAGTTAAGCAATGAATAAGGCAGTTTGCAGGAAAGTATAGAAATTGCAGAGGTTTGTCACTGCAAATCCTCACT
Source organism: Protopterus annectens (assembly GCF_019279795.1). Classification (NCBI taxonomy): domain Eukaryota; kingdom Metazoa; phylum Chordata; order Ceratodontiformes; family Protopteridae; genus Protopterus; species Protopterus annectens. The sequence goes on along the minus strand of NC_056727.1, from coordinate 252,734,742 downwards.
AATGATTCTTGTAGCCCTCTCAGCAAAATTAGAAAAAGTTTTCATACATGTCATAGTTTACTTCATTTCATTGCTGTTGAATCTCCATTATGAATAAAGCATTTTAAACATCACAATGAATGCGTAGTAATCCATGGCATTGAAGACTGAGAATTGTTGAAGTTCTCTTATGAATAAAGCTTCTCGAATATTGTAGTGAACATAAAGTAATCCCCTGCATTCAAGACTGAGAAGAGTTTAACTTCTAGTACATATAAAGCCTCTAGATTGCTGTAGCAGATATAAAATACTCAGCTGCATTCAAGGGTGGAAATAATTATTACAAGTAAGTTCCTTAAGTCACTGACTGAAGATAACAGATGGATACCCCTTACTTACCAGAGGTAAACAACAAGCTGAAAAACTCATTACAGAACAGATTTGGCGGAGCTACATACTGTTATCCTTGACGTCTTTTCTCCTTATCGCTGGTCGTGCTTCTTGACACTAAATTCCTGATTCTTTATAGGTTTCTTTTATAATATATCATTTTGATATTAGTGAGATAAGATGTAACAAAAGCATTTGGGAATGTACTCTTAAATCCAAGTTTTACAAATATTAGTGTTCACACTATGGTCATTCTGAACCTTTTGGCAAACAAGATGAGGCATTTGAATATACCAAGCTTCTGTCTAGATAAAACAGAAAAAGAGATTCAAAATTCCCAGACAGCATTATATAGTTTTTTACTTAACAGTTAGAGCTAAACAGAAATAGCCATTTCATAAGTTGTCAAACTGCTAAAATTTTCTTTTCTTCATGGAAAGAGAAATGTATAGAACTGAACATGTTTGCCAAGCTAAACTAAAAAATAGATTAAACTGGTTTCATTGTACTGCTCAAATGCCTCATTTGCCTCTTTATTTCTATAATACAGGTGAAGATTATAGAAAACTCAATACAAAATTAGTGACTTGTATGTGTGCGTCAAAAACATCAAACCTGGGGGTTTGGTACTGAAATGTCTGGACTAGCAATGTCTAATTCCAAAATGCTAAAAAAGCCCAAAAGTTCAGAAAACTGATTAGCAAACATCTTTCTTCTCCTTTCAACATATTGTGCATGCTCCCCCCCAAAAAATGTATATATGCCTACTCTGAGATTTGGCAGTCTCAGGGATTCTCAACATCCTGGCACTCAGTATTCTGAGTTCTGTCCTTTCAAACAGTTATTAAAATGTCTCCATATTGAAATGTCAGAACTCTCAATGCTGAGTCCCAAGCAGTGAAAAGAAAAAAACAAAACTATAGGAGAAGACTGAATATTAAGTATCAGTGTTCTCCTTTAAGCATGTCTTTTGCAGGTGTGGAAAGTCCCCCAGCACTGCCCAATATGGAAGGCAAGTCCCTCATCCCTGAGCTTATATATGCCAGCTCCAAGATCTTCTAAGAAGTGGCACTTTATATATGTAAGTCTGCATTTTCAGTAATTCATTGTTATATTCTAAAACTCAACATTGTGAGTCCCAACATTTTAAATTGCTACCAGAGCAGCTCCTTATTGAAATGTTGAGATTTAAATTGCCAACTTGCAAAATGTCAAAAAAGTAAAAAGAAAATGCAAATCAAACATCAATCTTCTCCTTTAAAATTGTGTTTTGTAGGGGGCAAGCCCCCCTCCCACCCATTGTGAGGTCAAGCTCTTCCACATACACCAAACATATATACCAATTCCAAAGTCACCATATCTCATAGAAGAGGGAATATTCTGAGAAAAGGCAATCTTAGACTTAATATATGTTAAGTCCAGATTTTTTGTCAGTCGGTCCCTAGATTCCTGGGCTCGGCATTGTGATGCCTCAAATTTTAAATTGTTATTGAAATGGGGTGTGCTAAGGTCATTGGTTTCAAACATCTAGAATGCTTCAGGTTTTGACTGGAGAATAAAGCAATTATTAAAACAAATTGATTAGAATGGGGTTAATAAATGACAAACAAAGCCACCAATCAGATAAATAAATGTAATCTTACTTAGCATGTATCACCCTGTGGAGGGATTGATGGATAGCAGACTATTTTTGCCATATTCAGAAGATATTTGGACTGATTTCTGCTTGTCAGTAGTTCAGTGGCTGCTCCTGCTTTGCTATATGCAATAGATTAATGAAGTTGTGTATATTTAGAAGAGTCTGTCTACAAACCAGCACTGCTGTATACTGCATTAAAATGACATGCACATCTTTTATCATCCCTCTTGTTTATCACCAATTCTTCTATGATCTCCGTGATTAATGCATGCTACTCAAACATCTTCCAGCTTTCTCTGATCCCCTTTCTTGTCTGTCATTTCAGAATTCCAAATTAAGTAGTCCATTATTTATTTATTTATTTATTTATTTATTTATTTATTTATTGTAATTTCCTTTTGTCTGAACCGGTCTTCAAACTTCCTGTAAAAGCATAAAAATGATACATCAGCAGAGCACATGTACTTTGACATGATAGCATATGTTTTGCTGGCACACAAAGAGGGTCTGGTTATTATATCTGAATTTCAAGTCCTGGTATGTAACTACATTTCTCCTATGTTCTGTCCTGTACCACCTAGTACTCTTTGCTGACAAGTTGAGGGAGGTGATGGGAGTAAGGTTTGTATGAAAACAAAGCAGATAAAGAGCACATGGTATATGGTTGACATATCAGCCTGTTGATTTACAGCAGATACTATACACATTCACAGTGTCTATTACATCCAACACACTTTGTGCCTTATAGCTGTGAGCTCTTCCTTCCTTCAACCCCCATGTCCATCCTACACCATGACTTCTTAGCAGGCAGTAATAAAAAGACTAAAGGAAAAAATATATCCTAATTTGAATAATTTTCTTAATGCTCAATTTTCATAAGGTAGTAATTTTAACACACTCACAAGGTTTTTAGAAAAGCTTATTTTTGTAGCGATACCAACAAAGACAGCAGAAAAGAGCTATTAATAAAAAAAATCCCTTTATTACATATGCAAGAAATATAGTGATGTATATTATTGAATATGATTTACATAACTGTATAAAATAATATACTATTCATATAAAGTAATCATGGCATATTAACACAATGTCATATTTATCAATAAAGAAGAAAACTGAATCCCCTATATATGGAGGAATGCCTGAAATTTTTCTTTATGTGAGATATGTAAACAGAATAAAAAAGTAAACACTTCCATGAGAAGATCCACCAAACATCCCCATTACTTTACTTTGATAGAAGAAAAATAAATGCTTGGTAAGATGACATTAAATGGTAACCCTTTCCAAGATAAATTCATCAGTGTAAAATGACTTTTAGTAGAAAAAATGATGATAAAGATTCTTCTTCTTCTTTTGGCTGCTCCCGTTAGGGGTTGCCACAGCAGATCAACTATTTCCATTTCTTCCTGTCCTCTGCATCTTGCTCTGTCACACCAACCACCTGCATGTCCTCTCTCACCACATCCATAAACCTTATCTTAGGCCTTCCTCTTTTCCTGTTACCTGGCAGCTTCATCCTTAGCATCTTTTTCCCAATATACTTTGCATCCCTCCTCAGCACATGTCCAAACCAATGTAATCTTGCCAATCTGGCTTTGTCTCCAAACCTTCCAACCTGGGCTGACCCTCTAATATACTTATTCCTAATCCTGTCCATCCTTGTCATACCCAGTTCAAATCTTAACATCTTCAACTCTGCCACGTGAAGCTCTGACTCCTGCCTTTTTGTCAGTGCACTGTCTCCAACCCATATAACATAGCTGGTCTCACTACCTTCTTGCAGATGATGATAAAGATAACACAGAGAAAGGGAACATGTTACAAATGTAAGTAAAACATATATGCAAGTAACTGGAAAAGTTCTGTAAAATGTAGTTTCAGCATTCTTCAGACGGATGTATGAGTGATGTCTAGACAATAAAGGGAAAATGGTCTTGATATCCTAAGAGTCTCAGTCCATTTATACATGTCAAGCTATTTTCAGTCTTCTTTATTCCAAAGTTACACAGTGAGACTACCTCTGCTAAACACTCATTTTAGTATGTGCCATGTTGAGATATTTATGTACAGCAGACCATTTTTCCTTCTTGCAGCTTTATCCAAAGACTGCTTGGACAATAGGATTGCAAGTCTAAATGCCTTGCTCAAGGTCACATGGAGGATTTGGTTCTAAGTCTAATTTATTGTCAGACTACACTACTCCATTTATGAAATAAGCCTCCTGTGTGGTGGATGTTAATTTTTCAATAAAGACTTCTTAAAATAAAGGTATTATTTTCCTTCTGTGCAGAGTGAATCTAAAGCAGCGTAACTTGTCTAAAATCATACATCCATGTAAATTCTTTGATGCCAAAATTAAAAAGCTTATCAGTGCTATTCAAAAATATCTGCTATAAAATGCTGAATGTATAAGTTGTTTTCAACAGGCATGCATGCAGTCATTGATTTTTCTTCACTTATGAAAGCTTTGGAAATGCAATGAATTCCACAAATGATCCTTGACAGTGATCCAAAGGAAACAACTTGCGGGGACAGACAGCTGACAGTAGCAATACAGGGCATTACACTGTGTGATGAATATGCTGGGAAAGTGTCTGTTTGTGCAAGAGGTGAACCTTATATTTGCTATAAATTTGTCAGCTGTGACACAGTGTTCCAGGACCTGGTGTGAGTAATGCCTCACTATTTACAGGTTCTGTCTAGTGAAGGCTCTATCAGTCATTTCAGGGTTATTTACAAAGAGAAGTGTCTATCAGTTACAAGGACATGACTTTGCCAGTCAGAGATAACAAAAGAGGAAATTAGGCACTGGCCTCTTACTGAAAGAAGCATCTTCTACCAAGCAGCTCTGGTTTAAAGTGAACAGGCCTGCAAAGGGCCCTTTTGGCAGACTGCCTGGCAGGGTTTGCAATAGTACATTTATCCACACTGATTAGATTAGAAATTATTAATAGGGGACCATGAAGTAGAGCAAGGGGTCATTTAGAGTTTAATTCTGTTCTCAGATAACTTCATTTCAGCTGATAGGATTGTTATTCGTGGAGTTTATATGTTTATAGGAAACAATATCCCCAATAATGAAGTCAAGCATCCTTCTACAAGGTCAGCAGGGCTATTGTGTAGCTAGATGGGAGCCTTTTACAATTAGTCTCACTAAGGAACAGTGCCATGATTTTGTCTCGACATCAAATGCATTAAGGCAATAATTAAAAACTGATGTAGAATGCTGGATTATTGGGATGTAGTAACATACACAATCTGTTTATGATCAAGAGAGACAGTCTCCAAATGCAGCTGATAGACTCTGTAAAGAATGGAGTCTGCAGCGCAGAATATACCATGCCAAACATTTTTAAAGTAGCATACAGTTGCTGAAACTCTGATGATAATTAGAATAATCCCCTTTGATCTTTTTTTTTCTTTTGGTTAGTCTCCATGTGATCTACAAAGCTTCCAGTTTTCATGTCTGTAGACAGAACTCTCCTTTACTTAGCTTGCCCACAGGGACACCTAAAGTTACTCTGTCTTATTTTGGTGCATATTATGAATGTTTTAACAATGATGTACACCAGACTATAAGAATTAGCTATTTCATCCTAAGGAGCATACTGGGTTTAAAATTTACATTATAAAACAGTGGTTCTGGAGTGTTGGCTCCTGCATCCCTATATGAGCAGAATTGTGTGTTAACTGCCACTCCACCCCTGAGCATTTCTGTTGTTGCATTTTCTCGCTATGTTAGTATACTATGTAGTAAAATAAACTATGTTCACATTTCCACTGAAACTGAAAACTCTATACCTCCTTGGTATTCACTCATGTATATAAAATACACTTTGTGATTCAGTAAAAAGTTATATAGGTAGACAAGTGGATTGCTATGTTAAGCCTCTTTGCTCACACATTGTAAGGGTGCCTGTGGGTGCAATCCCCTACCTCCTCAAAAAAAAAAAAAAAAAAAAAAAAAGAAGCATTTCTTGTACACTTTTTTGGCAGTCAGTATAGAGGTCTAATGCATTGACTTGCTATTGATCTGCTTCCTGTTTCAAGGGTACAGGGTTTGAATCTTTCCAACTTCATTTGCCTACAGTATGTCTTTAAACAAGTTCCTTAACTAGCAGTGCATTAAGACAATTGGGAATTTGGGCTAGAATCCTTAATGGACTCCTGGACTGCAAGCCTAGCAACTACCTGTAACCTACAAAACATATACAGTGCAGTAATTCAAGTTTACATAACATGAATATTTGTTTAGATGTGGATAGACAGGTAAACATAGATGAAGACATATGCAATGTTAGAGTGCTATGTGCATGAATAGGGTAGGGTTCCTTCTATCCACAGACAGGTTGCTGTAGTTTTACATCTAGAGGTACAGGAACAGGTGTAGCTGTAGACTAAGAGAAATGGATAGCAGTAGTGTAGCTAGGGCAGGGAGAAGGGGCAACTGCTCCAGGCACAAAGTGTTAGGAGTGTCATTAGCTGATCTAGATTGCTCATTAATAATGCACACCAACTTTTAAAAGCTGGCATTGCATTTGCAGTCAAACCTGAGTACTGGAGCAATTCCTATGTGGTCTAAACTGTGGCAACTGCCAGCCATACTTGTAGCAAGTAGTTTTCTAAAATTTAAAAGAAAAAGACATTTTTACTTTTTTCTTCTTCTTAATCTTGAGCACTATAGCATATATATATATATATATATATATATATATATATATATATATATTTATATTTATTTTTTTGCTCTTTCTGCTCTTCAAATGAAGAGCTGGGGAGGTGAGAAGCCAATATTGGGATTACCCCAGCTGCTAAAAAAGCCATCAACACCTCTAGATATCAATGCAGGCTGAAATGTAAACCAAAAAGAAGCATACAGATTGCCTTCTATAAACCAGTCATATATTTTGCATATACCCTTGCCTTTGTGGCCTGGGTTCTAACTGATAATGGTCTGAGAAAAATCAGTTGTCTTTATTCTTTAAAAAGTAAATAGATTAAATATGGAATTTAATATGAATGTAACAAATGCAGGATTGTAAGCTGTGGAGATATACAAAGGCAGAAATCAATTAATGCAGACATAGTTACAAAGAAAGCTAGGAGTGATACAGCTATCTTATACCACAAGTAAAGACAGATCTGATGTGTTCAAATACTGAGGTCACAAAGAGTAAGATGACATTAACAACTCAACGCATGAAATGACTAGGATTAGTCTTGTAGTGTAGCGCAGTGGATCTTTCGTTATTACATGGAACCCATACCTGGAGGGCTGACCTCCTCATAGCTTGACTGTATAAGTAATGTTTAATGTGCACCCGCATTAAAACAATTAAAAAATGAATGGGAAACAGCAGAATTACTCATCAGAAACGGAATATAATAGGACAATTAAGGAATAATAACAGCATAATTATGAGGTGTGAGTTATGTCAAATATGTGGAAATTATGGTGCAGACAATTTTGATATTACAATACATTATAGATCTTTAGGCTGTTATAGTCTCCAGGATTTGATAGTTTTTTAGGCTGAATGTTTAATTTTCATGTGTTCTGTCATAGGTTCATAGGTAGGTACTAGGCTATCAGCTCGAGGGCCTACGTAAGCCTAGCCAACAAGGTTCCCTGGCTTACGCCACCCAAGAAAGTTATTTTCCTGTGCCACTGTCAAGCAGAGACACAGAAGTGATCCCCGGGGTGTATTTCCTATTTCCCATCCACTCATCAAGATTTTTCTTGAAGAGTGCTAATGAAGAACTTTGCTTGACATAGATGGGTAGCCTGTTCCAGAGTATGAGAAGTCTCTGGGACAGGAATCTATCCCTCCAGCATGTCCTGTTTATTGTGGTGACAAGGTTTAGGTCCCTAGAGTGTGTAGCTCAGAGGGATTGGGATTTCTTTAGGTGTAGCATGTCCAACAGCTCTGGGTTTGACATAGCTTTATATGTTAGGCAGAGATCACCTCAGAGTAGGCGATATGCTACTAAGTAAAGCTGGAGTTTTTTGAGACGGTCAGTGTAGGGCATCTGTTTGAGGCCAGTAATCCTCTTTGTGAGGTACTTCTGTGGCCTTTCCAGCTGCTGCAGATGTCTTGTGAGGTACATTCCACAAGGGGCATTGTACTCTATAATAGGTCTAATGAGTGTCGAGTAGAGGGGAACAATGACCTCTTTTTTCCTGGATAAGAACCCTTTTATGATGAGGTGTGCCACGTAGAAGGACTTCCTGACTACTGTGGCGATGTGACTATCAAAGGACAGACTACTGTCCACCTGGGTCCCAAGGTCTCATCACACATTCGGTGTTAGGTAGACTGCTGTCTATGTAGTAGTTCATGGGTACAGAGATTTTACCAAAGGGATGACAATGCACTTTTTGGCATTGAGGTTGAGGCCATGGCTCTGACACCAGGCATCTGTCTCAGCGATGCCCTTCTGTAGAATTTCCACATCATTTGCATACTCCACTATGGCTCCTAGTTTGCAGTCATCTGCGAACTTCGTTAGCCAGAGGCCTTCTGTGTTAGCCTGTACTTCAGAGAAGTAGATACCAAACAGGAGAGGTCCCAGGACTGAACGCTGTGGTACTCCACTTGTCACTGGTTTGAGGTCAGATTTGGAGTGTGCAACTTTTACAGTGTGGGTTCTGTCAAGTGAGCCAGTTGGCAACCCATCTTGTGACGTATGGATTTATACCTAGTTTAGTGAGTTTAGCTATAATTCCAGAATGGGGGATGGTGTTGAAAGCCTTGGTGAGTTCAAGATAGGCTGTGTGAACCAACTTACCCTCATCTACGGCTTTGGTGACTGTCTCAAAGAAGTCGATCAGGTTCAGGAGGTATGATCTGCCTTTCACAAACCCGAACTGGGTGGGATCCAGAGTTTGGAGGTTAGCAATGTCTTTGTTTATGAGTTCCATGATGATACATTCCTTGGCCTTGCAGACCAGACTTGTCAGGCTAATAGGGCGATAGTTCCCAGGATCAGTGGTGGCTCCCCCTTTGTGGAGTGGGATAACTGTTGCTGTATGCCATTCAGTGGGCACAAAGCCTGATGTGAGGCTATGATTGAACATGCTGCTTAGGTGGGGAGGCAGTTTGTTCTGAAGTTCGTGTAAAATGCAGCCTGGGATATTGTCCGGTCCCATGGATGCTGTGCTTTTGGCTTTAGAGAGTGCAGCTTTTACCTGCATAGTTGTAATTACAGGGACTCTGCATTCTTCCTGTATGGATATGGGCCCTTTAGGGGGTGAGGTGGGGTAAAGTTAGCACTGAACCTATCCGTCAGGATATCTGTCCCTGGAGGAGTGGTTCCAGCACAGAAGTTAGAAGTTTATAGGCCATTTTGGGCTAATTTCTATCTCTTTCATTTTCCTGCTGTAAAAACCGCGTTTGCATGGTTTTGTACATCCGAGCAGCGCCGGTTAGCTAGGGCTAAATTATTCCTGGCTCCACCAAGTCTCTTCTTCAGTTTTTCCCTTGAAAGTAGTCAAACTCTCAACCTAAGCACTTAAAATGCATCCTACAGTCCAGCACTTGCTCAGACCTAATAGCAAGCACTAATATACCCCAACACTTGATTGCCCAGCAGGGCAAGGCTCATTATTCACCCCTCACCAGCCAAGCGACTAAGCAGCTCACCCTACTATTCAGGCATGACCAAAGGGCAAAAGGGCAATTTCAGGTATACTCTCCAGTCCAGCTGGTGAACCTGGGTATCCTGAGGCAATGTTACAACTGCCTCATGTACACGGACAACCCTCTCCTCCTACCACAAAACATTAACATATGCAAGAGATGCAATTATATAGCTAAACTGGATGCTAAGCTCTTCTCACCCAAGACTGGAACAGGCAGTCATGAGGAAAAAGTTAACACTTGCACCACACCTCCAGCATCACATAGACATACTAAACCAGCACTGGCAAAAAATACAGATAAATACACAAAAGGCTCTAAATATAAACCTGCAAAAGCAATAGAGACCTCCAAAGCAGACACCCAAAAAACCTGCACCTCCTGTCACAAACCAGACAACACTTAAAACACAAAATCAGTGTGCCACACAATCATAGCTCTTAAGGCGAACATACCTAACACACTAGTAATAGGTGACTTTATAGTCAGGCACACTGATGTCCCACTCACTAGGCTGGACAAGGAGAAGGTTACTGTTAGCTGCCTGTCGGGAGCCAGAATCCGCCACATAACACAAGCACTCAGGTCACTCCAGAACAAGTACAAATATGACTCTGTCATTGTTCATGTTGGTGTGAATGACCTGAGACGTACCTCCCTGGACTACATGAAAAGAGATATGGAAGAGCTTTCTGATCATGTAGCCCAGGCGGGTATGACCCTGACCCTGAGTAGCATCCTGCCCTCACCATGAATGATACCGCAGTATAAAGAAAAAATTATCAATTTCAAAAATTGGCTAAGCTTCTGGTGTCATTCAAAGGGGATCCAGTGTCTGTCAGCCTGGTACGACATGCTCGACAAGCCTCGTTGCTTCACAAGAGACAGCTTACACCTGTCACCCCTAGGCTTTCGAATACTGGCAAAGGCTTTTGCTGCCCCCATAGTGTCTTTCTTAGGCAGGGCTCAAAAGTCAAACCCACCTCCATAAACAGCACAAATAAAAAAATGAGGGTTATGCTACTCAATGCCAGGAGTTTAAATCTCAAAATGCACACGCTCAAAGCACTCCTCAGTATGGAGAACGTCGACATCTGTGCAGTAACTGAAACCTGGTTTAAAGCTCCACAGAGCACCCCAGCACTACTGGGCTACAACTCATACCACATATTTCGGCCACAGAACATGGACCGAAACACCAAAGGAGGGGGTGTATCCATATACATCAAGGATACCTACGCCTTCAGGTTAGTGGTGCAGCATGATACCTCTGAGATCATCCATGTGCAACTAACATCGGGCAAATCTGCAGCGCAAATTGTGGCCTGCTACAGATCACCCTCCATGACCCAGGACCACCACTCCGCCTTTCTGGAGACACTGGAAAACATGAAGGTCCTACCGAACACCCTGATATTGGGAAAACTACTCAAGTACAAACTCCCAGGTCCAGCAGTTCCTGGAATTTATCAACTCAAATGCCCTGGATCAGCTGGTAAACTCCCCTACCAGAGGTGAAAACATATTGGACCTGGTCATCACCAACATGGGTGACAGGTGTTCTGCACTGGAGGTCAACCCGTCACTGGTTAGATCAGACCATAAACGAATCACTCTGGATGTCCACACCACACGATCACCCCCAACCAAGGAAATCACAGTGAAAAACTTTTACATAGCAAACTTCACCTTACTTAAGCCAGAGGTGGTAAGTTTCACAGCCCCCATGCTAAAGGATAATAGTGTCCAAGATGCAGGAACCTTTACAAATGCACTGTTGAGCACCTACAAGGATGCATGGATCGTGCCATCCTTAGCAAAACCAAGACTCACTCCCCTAAGAGAAGGAAACCAGTCTGGTGGAGCCCTGCCATAAACAGGCTATACAATAGAAGGAGGAAACTAGTTCAGAAAAAAAGCAAATCCCAAGAAGGAAAGACATCCCTGATCAGTATCAGTAAGAAACTAAGGTCCCTCATAAAATCATCCAAGGCTAACTTTGAAAGAAAAATAGCCAAGGATTTGAAAGATAACCACAAAGCCTTCTTTAGATATGTCAAGAATCTAAGTGACAACTCGCAGATATGCTCTGAGCTAGTGCAAAATAGCACAAAATATACTGAACCTACTGATATTGCCAACATCCTGGCAGATAGATTCAGTGCAAACTTCACCCCCCTCTCACCCCCAAAAGGGCCCACAACAATACCAAAAAAGTGTAGTGTCCTGGAAATCACAGATGCACAGGTGAAAACAGCCCTTCCAAAAGCCAAAAGCACAGCATCAGTGGGGCCAGATGGTGTCCCAGGCTGCGTCTTGCATGAATTACAGAACGAACTAACTCCCCACCTAAACACACTGTTAAACCTCAGCCCCTCCACAGGCTACATGCCCATAGAATGGCTCACGGCAATGGTTTTTCCACTCCGCAAAGGAGGGGCCACAACTGACCCAGGTAACTATCGCCCCATAAGCCTGACTAGCCTGGTCTGCAAGGCTATGGAGCGCATCATCATGGAACTCATTAACAAAGACATTGGGAATCTCTAAACACTTGACCTGACCCAGTTCGGCTTTGTTAAGGGCAGATCATGCCTACTAAACCTGGTTGACTTCTTTGAGACAGTCACCAAGGCCATAGATGAGAGGAAGGTGGTTCATACAGCCTATCTTGACCTCGCCAAGGCTTTTAACACCATTCCCCACTCAGGAATGATAGAAAACTCACCAGCCTGAACATAACCCCCTACTTCACAAGATGGGTTGCCTACTGGCTTACAGACAGAACTCACACGGTAAGAACAGTGGGCTCCAGGTCAGACTCTAAACCAGTCACAAGTGGTGTCTTACAAGGCTCGGTCCTGGGACCCCTACTGTTCGGCATATACTTCGCAGAGGTACAGGCAAGCACAGGAGGACTATGGCTAACCAAGTTTGCCGATGACTGCAAACTGGGAGCCATAACTGACTCTCCGGCTGACACGGACATTCTCCAAAAGGGCCTTACTGAGACGGACACCTGGTGTCAAAGTCATGGTCTCAAGCTAAATGCCAAAAAATGCACAGTCATCCCATTTGGGAAAAACAAAACACACATGAGTTACCACATAGGTGGCATCCCCCCTTAATAATACAGAAGAGGTAATAAGAGATCTGGGGACCTAGGTAGATAGTAATCTCTCCTTTGACAATAATATTGCCAAAGTAGTTGGGAAATCCTTCTATGTAGCCCATCTAATTACTAAAGGGTTCACATCTAGAAATAAAGAGGTTATAGTGCCCATCTACTCATTACTCATCAGACCCATCATAGAGTACAATGCCCCATTTGGGATGTACCTCACAAGACACTTCCAACAGCTGGAAAGACCACAAAAGTACCTCACCAAGGGGATTACTGGCCTCAAACATATGTCCTATGCAGCCCAACTGGGAAAAACTCCGGCTGTACTCAGTGGCATATCGCTTAGTCAGAGGTGATCTCTGCCTGACTTACAAAGCCATGTCCAACTCAGAACTGATGGACATGCTCCATCTAAAGAAATCCAAGTCACTGCGAGCCACTCGCTCTAGTGAGCTAAACCTCACCACAACAATAAATAGAACATGCTGGAGGGATAGATTCCTGTCACAGAGACTCCTCATGCTTTGGAACAAAATTCCTAACTACATTAGGCAGAGCCCCTCACTAACACTCTTCAAGAGAAACCTTGACGAGTGGATGGGTAACAGAAAATACACCCCTGGGATCACTTCATTGGCTCTTCTTGTCAGAGGCTCAGTTAATTAATCAATGGGGCGGCGAAAGCTGACACACTCTGGCTAGGCTTATAAATGCCTTTGGGCAGATAGCCTAGTACCTACCTATGAGCCTATGAACCTATGTTGGCAATGTTGAAGTACTTTCTGGGTAATTTGATAATTTGCCTGGTTGTTCGGGAATGGTAGGCTGAATATGTCCAAGTTAAATAATAAATTTATTTATTTATTTTACATTTGTTCACCAAGAGTGTCTGACTGAGCCAATGCCCATTTTCAGTGGAGGGCTGGGTAGAAATGCTACAGTACAGAATACATCGATAATAGTTACTATTCAGTAATGTGCAACAAAACATAATATTTCATGTATAAATAGTAATACATATGATATTCAGTATGTAATATGTGTCAGTTCTGGAAATGGTGATTCTTACACAGAGCGTCATCTGTTTTGAATTTCCTTGACACAAAACATTTGAAAAGCAGATTTGGATGCTGGGTCATTGCAGTATGAATAAGAAAAAGAAAGATTAAAGAAAACTATTTTCAGGTACTGTAGCTTGCATCTGAGTAAATAGAGATAATAGGAGAGAATAAAAAAATAAATGGATAATATGGACTTTTTGTCTAATCAGCGCATAGAAAATGTACTTTTTGAATATAAATAATGCAACTTTGGAATATTCAAACAGTATCTTGCATTTCATTATAGAACAAGTGAGAGCATACAAATACACTGTTTCTGACTTGGAAAACTGACTAATTGACCAGACCTGATGTGCTAGAAACAAATGAAATATATTTCTGCATGGTCTTATGTATGGATATGTATTTCTTGTCTTTCTGTTGAGTCATATAGTGCCTATTATCTTGTACATTTAATTCTATGCAAGTGTTGTCTGACTGTAAACCTAGTTAATATCAAACCATTAAAGCACCATACAGTAGTATACAGTGTATGTTTGGAGCTAGCTATGTATAAACAGATTATTAATTAAAGATCATAAACTAAAAACAGTCAAAATTGGAAGGAGCGACACACGGTACACGTGCCAAAGGTCCATAAAATAACTTCAGAACATCAGTAGCCCAAACAAGTAGAACACGACATGAAACATAAATAACTCATTCGAGTCGCATTGATCAGTTATTTATGTTTCATGTCGTGTTCTACTTGTTTGGGCTACTGATGTTCTGAAGTTATTTTACGGACTTTTGGCACGTGTACCGTGTGTCGCTCCTTCCAATTTTGACTGTTTTTACTTATATTTTGGCTGCTTTGGTTGGAGCGTTTACTCTGCATAGGCATTATACCTTTTGAATTAAAGATCATAAACTGTCTTGAGGAGTGATTTATTTCAGAATAGGAATAAAATGCTGCGAGATCTTTTTTTTTTTTTTTTAATATTGCATCACTCGTGATTCAGATTAAATTGAAACACTACCTGCACCTAGCCAATAAATATTAGCAATTGTCCTGATATATCACATTGCCATTTCCAACATCTATGAAGTTTTCAGACATCCTTATGAATATGCTTGTACTGAAGGTATACTTTTTTGTGGTATAAAAATGCAATGAATGAGGTGGGATGATATGCAATGCTGATTTGGCACAGAGCCTGACAATGTAACAAAACTGTCATTTTAATTTCGGCAGTACTTCGCAGGAAACATGCTTTTCAAGGTATGTCATGTAATATTTGGCATTTCTGCTACGTAGCACATAGCAGCAGCAAGCATTGGTTCTTATGTGCTCACTCTTGGTTATGAGTTCCAGCTTATTCTAAACAGTTTGGGTATTTAACTAAATCCCATAAGTTTGGGATTCACAAAAATAATGCATCAGACTTTGACATTTCTGTGTTCTTTCGAAACTCAAAGGCAGACTCACAGTTTTTCAGCATTTTTGTGGAACCCTTGATCCTTTTCTTTCCTCATTCATGAGAAATGTCAACACTTATTTTATTTAATTCTTTAATTGCTGTCTAGATAGTTATATTCCTCTAAAGACCTCTAGAAGCAGAAGGTAAATGTGAATTCAAGCAAAGAACATTACATTAGAATGTAATCCAAATAAGTACTGCATTGGACTGCATCCGAAATAGACTAGAAGGCTGATAAACAGATTAGACAAAGCCATATAAAATGACAGTGCAAAAGCATATGTATACTGCTCTGACAGCTGCAATAACTGAACTATGCTTTACTTTCCACACATTTACTACATGGCAATTAATCATATAGAGCTTACACTAACAAGAGAAGTAAAAATACTAGTCACAAAAGGCTATATGTTATGAAAAGCCCATATAGTGCGATGCCTTTTTGCTGATAAGAAGCAATGTTGTGCTGTCCCAGAATTAAGGCAGAAACAAACAAACAAACAAAAAAAACTTTTCTAGGTTAAACAAAGCTGGATGTGTGAGATTAGGTAGGTTACACATTAACTTATTGGCACATTTACAAAATACCACAAAAGTAGCACTCAATCAACTAAGATTAGAATATAAATACTCTCACTTACTCCAGCTAGAAACTAGTAAAGCTCTGGTATTACAAATAGCAATTCCCAAAATAGAATGGTGTGTACCATTATTTGCATGTACTCGGTACATAACACCCATAATATGCAAATGACTGCAGTCACGAACTGTAGGTTCATAGCCCAAAGTGGCCCCACAGAACATCAGCATTACTGAATAGAAAAATCCAGATGGCTGCCAATAACAACCACAACCCCTCTCCTCCTACTTAACTGCCTCACATACAAACTTATAAAATGTTCCATCTGACCACACCTAGCACATAAATACTGCAATACAGATAAATCAAATATCCCTATGCTGTTGTATAGACAATGCAATCTACTTGTCAAAAAACACATTTCATAAAAGTAATAGGCGAAAAATAATTTGAAAGCTCATATTTACAGCACAGAACTCCCTACAACACAATATCTAGAAACAGCAAGAATTATGTACATTCAAAAAGGATCTGCTTCAGTTTCTTAATTATGAATACATCATCACTGTTTCAACCCACTGAGTACGGAAAAAGTAATCAGAGACCTAGGGACCCAAGTAGACAGCGACCTCTCATTTGACACCCACGTCGCCAAAGTGGTTAGAAAAACATTCTACCTTGCACACCTCATCATGAAGGGATTCACATCCAGATCCAAGGATGTCATTGTACCCCTATATTCCTCCCTCATCGGACCCATGATTGAGTACAATGCCCCATTTGGTATATACCTCACCCGGCATTTGCAACAGCTGGAGAGACCACAAAAGTACCTCACCAAAAGGATCAAGGGTCTCCAACTTATGTCCTATTCTGCCAGACTAAAGAAACTTCAGCTCTATTCAGTAGCATACCGCCTGCTCAGAGGTGATCTCTGCCTGACGTACAAGGCCATGTCCAATCAGGATCTGATGGACATGCTCCACCTCAAAAAATCCAAATCCATCAGGACCACGAGAGCTAAAGACTTAAACCTCGGCACAAGTATGAATAGGACATGCTGGAGGGATAGATTCATAACCCAGAGGCTTCCCATGCTTTGGAACAGGATCCCAGTTCGTATTAGGCAGAGCCCCTCACTGACTCTCTTCAAGAGAAATCTTGATGAGTGGATGGGAGATCGTACGTTTACCCCAGGGGTCACATCTGTGTCACTGCTAGACAGGGGCACAGTAAACTAATTCTATTATATAAGGGGACCTTCATTGTGTCACTACTAGACAGAGGCACAGTATTCTAGATTTATTCTGTACATTTTTGTACCATTTCATGGGGTGGCAAAAGCCACATCACTATGGCTAGGCTTACAAATGCCCCAGGGCAGATAGCCTAGTACTATACTATGAAACTATGAAACTATGAAACATTGACTAAATTTGGCATTAAGGAGCTAGCTCATGCTTGCACACATCATAGTTAACCTATTTACTTGGATAATCCTAAATATGTGAATATGTCTGATAAATGCTGATGATAAGTAAATATTGTTTACCCACCTTCCTCAAACCTCAAATATTTTTTAATTTCTCTAAAAGTATGCATTACACTGTTTGAACTGTATAGTATGAGAGAACTGCAACTATCTGCTGAAATCTGTAACTGCCTAATTGGCCCAGGGTCACTGCTGAAAATGGTCTGAGGATGAGTGCATAAAACCAGTCTGTGACATCCCTCTTCTGGGCCAGTGATCAAGGACCCTCAGTCGTCATCACTGGCACCAGTGGGGAATGTTCACTATGAGAAAATAGACACACACACACACACACACACACACACACACACACACACACACACACACACACACACACACAGTATTTTCAGATGCAGGACTCTGCACAAAGTACAATTTCCCTTAAGAGCACACAGAGAATGCACACTCCAGTCCTGAGGCTGGGCTTTCTCTCCAGGCCTCAAATAAGTCCGTAGCTGTTTGTTCCAAGCCAAGTCATCCACCACCCTCTCCATGAAATCAGTGCTCTCAGTGTCCCTGTTCAGAGTAGTTGTCACACACTTTAGGGAAAGGCTGGCACAACTTACCCATTCTGCCACCTCTACCTAGACTATAAGGTAGATTTACTGCCAACAGAACACCCAAGGCCAGCTACTTTAAGGACCTTAACAGGGTACACAATTACACTTAGTAAAATTAATACTTATACAAATGGTAGAGTTTAATCAAGCAGCAAGAATTTTAAGAATGTGGAGCCACAGTACCACTAAATAAATGCAAATACTGTTAAAGGTTAAATATTTTCTAAAAGACTAGCCACAATGAAAGGTTTAGTTATATTTAATAATAAATAATAAAAAAATGAAAATACTGCATATCTATTTACAATAAACACCAGTTTCAACCACAGGAAATATAAAAAATAACAGAGATGGAAAGACTCAGATACATAAAAAAACAACATTTAGCCAATCGCACTATATTTTTTTTAACGGACTGAAAAATTACTGTTCCCTAGTTACTTACTAAAGCAAGAAAAGATGAAATTGGATGAGTGTCTTGTCAGGTCCAAAAACAGTGTAGTCTTTACATCTCTCACTATTATTTAAGTACAATTTCAGTGCTGGTTACAGAATGACATCACATTTGGTCACATGACTCTGTGGTTCCCACACTACCCTCTCACTAGAAACTGAACCAGGATCTGGCACTGATGTGTCACAATACACAGATAAAACTTTAGATAAGGTTTATTAGAGCATATGGAAACTGTAAACAATTCCAGGACTTCTACCCTTCCAGCAGAAACTAACAAGCCATTCTCTGGCACCCCAATCTAGCAATTAGTTCACCACTAAGGACAATAGAGCAGGATACCAGCCCATGCTTTTCACATGCATTCCGTCTCTTGCTGCATTCAGTCCTGTGAGACAAAATCTTGATGGCCTAAACCAAGTCATTTAATTTCAAGCAATTTTTTTTAAGGTTATCTGGGCTGAGCTTAACCCCTTCCCTTCCAGTATCCTCTGTTAAAATATATACAGTTCATCAGTTACAACAATATAGACTGACATACATGTATATTTCTTTTCTGTCCAACAGGACCAACTGTTGATGCATTTTTAACAAGAGCAACTTTAAAATATGTTTTTAACACATTCATCTGTACAAATCAGTTTGATATTCCAGTGACATATAATTCTTTACAAAACTCCAGCTAGCTATGCTGACATATGTTACACATGTACTGCCCTAATCTCCCTGGCATAGCTGGCACTACCTCACATCATTACACAGTCAACAAAGTTAGTAAATAAATAAATAAATAAATAAACTAAGGCCATTACCTAAAAGATCTGAATGGCAGAACAAGTTAAAGTGTAGATTAATAGATATTATTCAGATAATCCTATCTGAGTCTGTGATAGTAGTGTAATGTGCTGCATGCAAGTCAGTGACTATTTCCACACATGCTTGGAAAATTTCCACAATATGAGTGGGCAAGCAGTAGTTTCTAGAGAATCTACTGAAGAAGTAACTTCTTGAGATAACTGTTAAATGAGGAGTCTTCTTTGGTATCCAAAAAGGCTCAGAAATAGGGTTAGTGTAGAAGGAGGCTGTAACAGTGCAAAACACTCTTTCACTTGTTAACATTTTGTATGTGAGAACGACCAGCAAAGATGGGTTACTTGTGTTCCAGAAGCTACCACAGAAAGCTGTGTACTGAGGAGGGAGACCTCTCACACTGGTAATTTGTGAATACATGGTTCAGGGTGGAGATGCTGTCTAATAGTTATAACTGTATTTATAAAGACTACAGCTGAGTATTGTTTCTGTCTAATGCATATGTCAGGAGTTGCAAGTTGTACTTCATTTTTGACACTAAATATTCAAATTGTGTTACATGTTTCATGGGGGAACACTTGAAATACCTCAGTATGCATCAAAGTGTCAAAGGATAAAGCTCTTGAATGAAAACCCAAAATCTATCTCTCCTCGAGGTTCTTGTTAGTCCAGTATGGTATACTAGATATGTTAGGTTCAAGTCCTAAATGAGAGCTAATATTATCCTTTCATTTTGATGATTCTAACAGTGCATAAGCAAAGGGCTTTCTCTTTATGTGTGTATGTGTGTTTGTAAGATGACCTTGGTCACCCGTGCTATGGGATTCCTAGCTGAAAGGATAAGAGAAAACTCAATACCAAAGACTCTGTTGCTCCAAGGGCAGTGACCCCAGCATGGTATGCTAGAGGTTTTTAGTTTGAGATCTAAATAGAAGGTAATATTATCGTTATATTTGGTTGATTCCAAAACTGCCTAAGCAGAAGTCTTTCTCTGTGTGTGTGTGTGTGTGTGTGTGTGTGTGTGTGTGTGTGTGTGTGTGTGTGTGTGTGTGTGTGTGTGTGTGTGTGTGTGTGTGTTTTTGTAATTTGCTGACAGTTTGAAACAAATTCTATCTGAGTGGTTATAGGCTACAAAACAAGCTTCTGACAAAGGATGGAGTAGCCACCATCAGAAAAAAAACTTACCATTCCAATTACATGTGAATGCAATGAAATACAAAAAAATTGCAGTGGAATCTGAATGGTGCCTTTCAGTAGGTAGAAGGTTTCACACACACACACACACACACACACACACACACACACACACACACACACACACACACACACACACACACACCACTCGTACAAAGATTGTATGCCCCTGAATAAATATGAACTCTAAAGTACTAAAACTTTGAAAAGTAGAATTTCCAAAGCAGT
Source organism: Protopterus annectens (assembly GCF_019279795.1). Lineage (NCBI taxonomy): Eukaryota > Metazoa > Chordata > Ceratodontiformes > Protopteridae > Protopterus > Protopterus annectens. The sequence goes on along the minus strand of NC_056727.1, from coordinate 252,714,089 downwards.
AGCCTCAGTTGGACAGTTTTCATTTGCGCACACAGAAGCAAAAGTGACCTTTACAGAGTCTTTAACATTTTAAATGATATAGTTATTACCTGCCATTCAAATTAAGAATGCAAGTTCTCTCTATCTGTTACAGCCTTTCATAGGAACATAGGAAAATACTAGGCAAAGAATTATAGGGACAATAAGATGTCCTGTCATCATCAAAGTTCTGCAAGAAAATAGAAAAGATGAATGCTCTAGTCCAAATAAATGTATTCCTTTCACAAGGACCTGATTATATTCTCAATATCTTCTTTGTATTTCTTCCATATAACCTTCCTGTACTATGATCTTATATCATCTCAATATGTCCCACACATTCTACTTATAATATATTCCACAAAATTTTGCTATATTATGTTCCACATATCCTCACTAAAATATTTTCCACAAACCCCTTATATTATAATCAATATATCCTATCTATAATATGTTCCAAATATTCTCCTAATATTATGTTCCATATATCTCCCTATAATGTTTCACATATCCGCCCTATATTATTTATATTTATACATCCTTCCTATATGCTCCATATATGCTTCCTTCATAATACTCCACATATCCTTTGTATATGCTGCACATATCCTCCCTACATATATGCTCCCTATAATATGTCCCATGTATGCTCCCTATTATGTTCCACATATAGCATGTTCCACATATCTTTCCTATGTCATGTTCCTTATATCCTTCATACAATATGTTTTACTAATCCTCCCTATGCATGTTTTACATATCTTCCTTATATTATGATCAATACATCCTCCCTATGATATGTTACAGATAGCCTACCTGTAATGTGTTCCACATAACCTTCTTGTAACTGCTCTTCCATACATTATTATAGGTCTGACTTCTTTTAGTTAACGGTTTATATTCCATTCAGGTAGCATGACAAACAGCATTTCCTTTCCTATAATAAGTTACCTCATCAAGGTCTGCATCAGATGTCTGAAAGCATATTCATCAGATCCATTCTCAGTCAACAACCAAGTCATTAAAACTGCATTTGATGAATGTCCTTATTTTGTGGGGTAAAGCCAAGGCACCCCTGCCCCTCCATGCAGATCCATGTGCTACTTGCACCTCTGTAATTCCTGTTAATATTATAATCATGTCATGTTCACTGTAGCAATTATTTGTTTATTTATTTATTGACATTTATTTATTGAAAAAGTCCAGTTGAGAACAGGTGCCCTTTTTCAGTGGAGATCCAGAGGGAAAAACTCCAAAGTAGCAATTTAATGCAATCAGTAGTTACAACAGGAATTTTATAATGCAACTTCAGTGAATACATAGCACAGTCTTCTTCTTCGTCTTTCGCCTTTTACCGGTTAGGGGTCACCACAGCAGATCACCTGTCTGCTCATGACTGGCAGTGGAGTTTTATGGTGTTGAGTTGCCAGCCCGGCACCCAACCTTCCACAGAAGACACACACACGCACGCACTCATGCCTAGGGCCAGTTTAGAGTGTCCCATCCACCTACAGCATGTCTTTGGGATGTGGGAGGAAACCGGAGCACCTGGAGGAAACCCACGCGACCACAGGGAGGACATGCAGATTCTGCACAGAAGGCACCCCAGCCAAGGATCAAACCAGAGAGCCTCTTGCTGTGAGACATGTGAATACATACCACAGTAGTCAGTATAATTGAATTTGTATTGATAATAACAAACATTAATATACAAGCATTGTAGTGAGAATTTATACACAGAAAAGTAATTTAAGATACATAGGTATTAGTGGGGGATAAGCAAGTTTAAATTAGTGATGGAATAGTAATCCTGTTATGGTAATGAGAATTAGGTAATAAGTTTAAGTACTACAATAAAGTGAGGTGAAGTATTAAAGGGGATGAGCAGGTTAAGTGATTTAGTTCTTTAAAGGGAGGTGTAAGAAAGGTGCTGAAGGTTATTAGAGAGCTATGTCCCAGATGAGGAGCATGGACAAAGTCAGGAGGCAGAGAAGAAGTCTTTTAGTAATGATTTAAAATGATGAAGGTGTGAGATAGATCTGATATAGGAATTTTATTCCAAATTCTAGCTACGGTATTGGAATAGAGATTGACTCCAGGAGACCTTTGTGGTTTGTTGAAGGTAAGTAGTTGCTTATCATTTGACTGAAGGAGGTGGTTTTGTAGATAGTACTGGAGTATGGGGCTAATTGCTGGGCAGACAAATGGGGTATGGATGATTTTCTGAGCTAGGATGAGCTGGATATAAGATAGGTGGTGAGCAAGTTCGAGCCAGATAAGTGTTTTTAGTTCTAAACAGTGGTGTGTCTAGTAAGGTTTTTTTGCAAGGAAATCTGTCATTTTTGTTGTAGAGTTGTTCAGGTTTTGAAATGAGTGAGGCTCGTAGGTTGGTCATGATATAGGATACATACAGGAGTGAGGGTGAGAGGTAAGTGGAAGCTAGAGTTACCTTGGCAGAGTTTCTAAGGAATTTGTTTACCCTATACCCTTAGTTTTTCATGAGTTTTCTTGATGCTGTTGTGCTTATGTAAATCAAATTTAAGATTGTAATTGATTATCATGCCAATTAGTTTTGTATGTGAGGTAACTTCTATCAGTTTTAAAGAAAAAAATGTAAAGTTGATTTTTCAGGGAAATGGGATTTTAGAAAAAAGCTAATTAATTTAGATTTTTGGGGATTTAGTAGCAGATCATTATCCTGTAGCCAACTAACAGTGTTAAAGGCCTATTGATTAATTCTCTGAAAATGTATGTGGTTATCTGAAGTGCATATTATGGTAGAATCGTCAGCATATTATAAGGGGGAAGCTTACTGAAAGGATTTCTGTATATTGTTAGTTAATATATTGAAGAATAGAGGGTTTAGAACAGCCCTATGCCATGCCAGCATTGGCATGGATGAAGAAAGGGAGAAAAGGTGGAAAGCCATTTAACAGACTGGTATATATTGGTTAAGTAGTTGTTAAACCATAGTGGTGTGGATTGTGATAGCCCTAGTGAACACAGTTGACAGAGGAGTTTTTGGTGAGAGACCAGATCAAAAGCTTTAGTGAGATCAAGGAATACAGAGGAAACATGTTTGCCTTTGTTTCTGTCATTGTTAATAGTATCTGTGAAGGTTAATAAGACTGTGGTAGTGCTATGGGCAGGTCTAAATCCCAGCTGTGTGGGGCTCAGGAACTTTTCCTGAAGGATGTGTTCAAGTAGTTGTTTGTGAATGCACTTCCCCAGAAGTTTTGACCAAGAGGATACTGTGTGAGTAGGTCAGAAACTGGTTACATCTGATGGGATTCTGCCTTTATGAAGGGGGACTATGAAGAATATTTTTATGTTTTTGAAATTTATACCATAGTAACATCCTCCAAGGAATGAGAATGTTAGCTATCCCCAACGCAGTGGCCAGCTTATGAAAGTTGCCATGATTGGCAGTTTGTCTAAAATGTAGATTTGTATAGCTGTCTATCAAAGAAATGAGTGTTTCTTCTTTGGAACAAGGGTTACAGCTTTTAATATCAGTGCTAGCTTGATTTTTCACTTACTTAAAGCTTCTCTGTCCACCATCTTTGGATTTTTGTTGCATGACTTCATGGTTCACTGATACTTCATAATATTAGAATAATTTGTTTGGGTACCTCATTCAGGAATGTTTGGTAAATGGAATGACTATGTTCTACTTAGAACAGTATTCCTCCTTGAGGAATGGTCAGCAATATGTCAAGTGTCACTGTGTCATTGCACCAGTGTCACTGGTGACCTCTGGGTTAAATAATTACATAGTAAGGTTTAAATACTGATCTATTCCTGCTCGAAGTTGATGTATATGCATTTTATTTAGTGCTCAGCATTAAAATTGTAGCACTGGTCTTTAAATCATAATAAAAGAACAGAAATAGGAACTGTTTTAGATTATTTTGGTATGTGACAACATATAATGTCATATGAAATTGTTGTATAAATTTAGTTCAGTTATTTACTAATGAATGTATCCTTAAACAAGTCTACTGATATGAAGAAAATCTAGAGGGAGCAAGTCTAAATCTGAAGGCAAAGATCAAATAACTTAAGCCTAAATGATGGCACTTGAGAGGTCTTTCTTAAGTATTGTGGCACAGTATGCCTTCTAGTTTGAGTTTCACTTTAACATGCTTATTACTTTTTAAGCCTAAAATGTTTTTAGTTTGCTGCAAGTTGTCATTTTGCTGGCACTTCTGTGAATAGGATTCAGACTACCACATCCTTTGTTTCAAACTGTCATTCTTAATAAGAATTTATGTCATTTTTAATCATTCTGTCACTTTGCCAGAATTATATTTTATCTCTCTTGCTTTTTGATCTATTTAAAGACTCCTTTTACTAACATTTACTATTTATCCTGTGTTTTCCCGCAGTTTTATTTTTACCATTTTTGTTTTACTTTCATTATAAATGCAGTTATGTCAGGCTTCACAGAACCTCATTCACATTAGTTTCTACTTTTATAGTCTGCATAAGAAAATTGGATTATACCTGCTGTTTTGGATGTATTATTTCTAGATGTCAATCTGCTTTCCTGCCCTGTTATAACAGTTGCATTTTAAAATACTGAATCCACTTCTGTAGTAATTTATTTATTTACATGTGTAAAACCAGGTATGCCGAATGATGCATTTCAAATTCTTTACCCATTGCTAGTTGTTAAGCCTTCCCCTGATATTTAAAAAATAGCCATGGGTAATTGCTAAAATTGCCACACATCTAAAAAAATACCTCTCAACCTGTTAACAAAGTCTGCACAAAGCTGAAAATAATGAGTGGACAAAGGTCCAAAATCTGGAATAAACATTACAAATTGCTCTTATAAACTTAAGACAGTTGCTAGAATAACTGGTTTGCATTAGCATGTTTTTTTCTGAAATCTTTGAAGTCTGAAGGTGAAATAAATGTCATTATTTAATCTTCAATGTTTTGTCAGAAAACCACAGATTTTATAAGGAACAGATCACAAGTATGAGGCAAAAATCTGGACATTCAATACAACTCTATACAGATGAGAGGCATGTGTAAAACATTGGCAATTACTAAAACAAAACTTCTCATTGCCAGTAACAATTGGATAGTTCTAATTCATGGTGACGCTTATTGTTTTCAGCACTTTAATATTCCCATACTTTTGAACAGAGCCTGTTCTAATGAACCCGTCTCTCAAGTAATGAAGTCAGACTAAGGCAATGAGTTGCTCTATGAGTTCCGTGAATGCGCCATATATGCCCTGCAAACAGGATTACAGGTAGTCATTTGTATTTCAAATGCAGCACAGTAGTGTTAAAAGACAGTCTGTGCTTGATTTGAGCATGTCCTCAGTTCGATGAAGTATCTACATTACAGTCTAGCTTCCTGCACAAGATGTCATGGGGTGAATAGCTTTAAATTTTTAAGTGTTGAGATGTGCAGTATTTTAATTGATCAATTCTGCTCTTGCTGCTACAACTGCTTGTCTCAGTAGCCTGGCCTTTTTACTATGGGTTATTCAAAAATGTAGTTGCAATTAAACTTAGCAGTAAAATGAAAGAAAATCATGATACGTGATACAATATGGCAGTTCACCATATTAGGGAGTGGGTAATTTATAGTCTAACCATGTGAGAGCAGAGTTTACTTATGTAGATGCCTTCATAAGCAAACCAGTCCCTATTTGTAAATAGAAATATGAATTAATCAAAAGACTGCTATGGTGTACTGCTACTAAATAGTGGCATTATTTTAAAGATACGTTTTGAGTGTATCATTAAACTACACTGCCATATGACCTCCAGTTCTGCTACTGCCCTTTATATTGGGATTGCTTAGTAACACAGAACACATGGCAATGACTGTGTATGTGGATACATACAGTACATTGATCTACTGTATTGCCAGTCACTGAGTACATTGTATAAGTAGAAAGATATGTGGGACCATTTTTAATGTATGTTATTTTTTGTCTCACTTAACTTGGAATGCAGTTGTATCATCAGTAATGTTTTAATGTGTGTTAAGGTTTCTTGAATGAAGAGAAAGTATATTTATACAAAAAAGAGAGAAGTAAGGAGGACAAAGTTCTTATTATCAGCCCCAGACCTGACTGCATGCATTCTGCCATTACATTATCAGCCTGTTACTCTACGCCATCCAGATGTAATCTACACCTCTATTCAGCTATCAGGTAAGGCTCCTCCCTGACAAGAAGCCAGCTGCAAGATACAATATCACTTTTTGTCATCTGAGTTTAATGAGTTTATTTCCAGTTGAAGTATGCACTACTGAGTGTTTGCTTTTTGTGTCATCTACATCTCCCACTGTACAGTTTTGCATGTTTTTACTGGGAAGACTGCTATTTCACTTGTGGCTCCTTGCACTTGCTCTGCTTTTTTCTGTGTTGTCTACTATTGTAGTATGATTTGGTGGTGTACTTTGTCATATTTATATTGTTCTAGTTGAATTTATTTATTTATTTTTATTCTTGCTACAAAGTACTATGCTATTGAAAGGTCGTTTCCATTAATATTTTGCCTGCTATTAATTAGACTTGTATTGGCACTGTTTGCATATCATTTTACTGTCATCTGCTTTTTTACTACCTTCTGCTTTCTACTTTTTTCCACACCTTTTTATCTTAGTTGGTTATTTTCTATTTATCTGCTATTCACTGTTTGGCTGGACTGTTCTGTTAGAACACTGGTTTGCACCAAGACTTTTCTAGACTCTTCTTGCTGTCATAGATGTCGACAATCATATGCTGTGTACACTATAACATACATATAGTCAGCCAGGAAGGTACCAAACACAGGAAAAAAACATATAATAAAATAATCCCAAACATAGTAAAACCTTGTCATGCTAATATTCCTCTCCTTCACTGAAATGTCAGTCGGTCTAGAGTCAGAAGCATTAAATAGCTAAGGAGATGCCTCCCCACAGCCCAGTTCAGTAGTTACTGATTTTCCTGTTTCTTAAAAAAACTGCTGCAACAAGTAATAAAGTCTTTTATCCTTGTTTTAGTCAAAGACAATATCAGTGACAGCAAAATAGCATACTGATATCATGGAACTGCAAAGCAGATGGAGATACTGTACATGATGGGGGCAAGACCTGGAAGTTCAGAAGGTAAGTCTTCCAAAGTAGGGTACAGTTTTTGATGTCACTTTCGAGTATGGTAAGGTTTTGGAAGTAACTGGAACACAACTCTTTGATTTGTCTTAAAATTATTATATATACTTTAGGTAAGTTTAGATTACTTCTTAATTCATGAATTGTGCTATTGAGAAATGGGTAGATATCTTGGATTCTGTTATGTTTTAACCGAGGGAAGGAGTCTAGGTTTAGCATCTTGTTATTTATTTTTAAGTTAGGATTTTTATGGAGGGGTTGTAGTATTAACATAGCTTGTCCAAGGTTTAAGGAGAAAAAAAGTTATTGTGTTATATTTATAGAATGTTTTAGTGGCTCTATTATATTATAGGCTTATAAATCTTTTTCATTTAAGAAGGGAAGCAATTTAGTCTAGTGTTTTTATGTACCTATAGTATATTGTTACCCAGGCCGGTGAACCAGTCTTTGCCGAGGGGTCATAATCTGGTATTTTCAGTATTCTATTAGTGTTGATAATAGAGTAGTAGGTTTTGAAATCTGGCAAGTTCAGACCCCCTTTATTCTTGGGAAGTGTTAGTTTTTTGATAGGAGATTCTGGTCTTTTTAGGTTCCCATACAAATTTTGCTAGAAAGGTATGAATTTGTTTGAAGAATTTATTATGTGTAGTTATCTGAGATGTCATAAATAGATATATTAATCTAAATAGTATGTTAATTTTAATTACTGATACTTTACACAAAAACGGTAGTTTAAGGTTATTCCATCTTGTACAATCTTGTGATATATCCGCGGTGGTGGTGCTGCGGTAGCATTGTCGCCTCACAGTAAGATGCTGTCTGGTTCAATTCTCAGCTAGAGTGTCTTCTGCGTGCAGACATGCATGAATGGGCGTACCTTCATTACGGCACGTAAAAATAAACTACCAATCATTAGCAGACCGGAGTTCTGCTGTGGCGACCCCTAACCGGGAAAAGCCGAAAGACACAACAACAATCTTGTGTTATGTTTTGCCATTTAAAAGTTACGTTATGTTGGTAGAATTCCTTGTTATTCTGAAAGAAAGTAATCCCCAGATATCTGGTTTCTTCTTTTATTTTTATTTTGTCTAATAGAGGTATTAGGAAGATGAGTCTATGGGGCCTTAAGGGGAATATATTAGTTTTATTAAGGTATAATTTGTAGTTAGACATGTATGAGAATTGTTCAACTGTGTTTATTATTTTGGTCATGTCTGAACATGGTGTAGTAAAGTATATGTTTAAGTCATCTGCAAATGCTGAGAGATAAACTTTGAAGTTATGTATTGAGGGAGGATTATGATATGTATTTTGTTTAATATATAGAAATAGGGGTTCAAGGTAAAGGTTCAAAAGAAAGGGTGATAGCGGGCAGCCTTGTCTTGTTCCATTTTTTATCAAAATTCTGTTTGACCATGCTTTGTTTATATTTAAGGATGTATATGGATTACTATAGAGAATGTGAATGATCTGTATAAAAATTTTAGGTATGTCAAAGTGAGGGAATGTTTGCAGCATGAATTCAAGACTGACCCTATCAAAAACCTTGTGTGCATCTACTACCATTGTGAAGATGTTGGCATTTCTCTGATTTGCAAAGGATATTAATGCTTCTAATGTTAGCGTGTTGTCACTGGTCTGTCTATGTGGTGTAAACCCAGATCGTTCTGGATAAATTATTTTCTCTATCAGATTTTTAACTCTGTTTGCGAGTATTGAGGTCAGGATCTTGGTGTCTATATTTAGAAGAGAGATGGGTCTATAGCTATCTGGATTTTTAGGGTCCGCTTGGTCTTTTAATATAAAAATAGTTTTAGAGGCGTTAAAGTGAATATCATGTATGTTGTTATTTATTATATAGTTCAGCACGTGGTATAATAATTTGGCAACTAGGGGACTGAAGGATTTATAAAATTCTGAGGTAAGACCATCCAGTCTTGGTGTCTTGTATGGTTTTAGATGTTTAATTGTTGTGGTTATCTTGTTAATAGAAATGGGCTCCGTTAGTTTTTTTTGTTGATCTAAATCTAGTTTAGGGAATTTTAGTTTTTGAAGAAAAAGATCCCTATCCTCCTTCGAAGCTTGTAGGGTTTGTTCTCCATATGTTTGAGTATATATTTGTTCAAATACTTTGATAATTTCCTCATTTCTTGTATAGTTTTTCCCTTGGTAATTTACTTCTGCTATAACTGAGGTGGATTTTTGTTGAGCGATAATTCTGGCCAATGCTCTGGAAGAAATTTGGGCTTCTTCTGCATAATTAGCCAACTGTCTTGTCTCATAAAAAGATAAATTTCTGTTCTTGAGCATATATAGGTCTCTTTGTAGTTTTAGGAGGTCCATTTCCATTTGATTATTAGGGTTATTTATCAATTCTTTCTCACGTTGTTCTATTTTCTCCTTTATTTTATGTTCCTCTTTCAGTTGGATTTTTTTATAATATACTGCTTTTTTAATGGAAGTTCCTCTGATTTGTGTTTTGGTCAATGCCCATTCTATATCCATTGATGTTTGGGAATTGAAGATATTTACAAGGGGTGTTTTTAATATATCCTCAATCTCTTTTACTACATCTGTTTTGAAGAGCAGATTAGGATTTAATGACCAGTTATTAGCTCTATTGTTTAAAAACCTTTTTTTGTCCCAGTTGATACTCAGTGTAACTTTGGAATGATCCGACAGAGATCTAGTGTGTATGACTATTGTAGGGTCCATGTTAATGAGTATGTCTGAGATTAAAAAGAAGTCTGTTCCCGCCCACATTTAATGGCATTGGGAGTAGAATGTGTAATCCCCAGTTTTGTTATCTTTATCCTCATATTTAAAGGGGTCATATAGTTTGAAGTCTTGTTTAAGTTCGTTTAAAGCTATTGTAGCTTGTTTATTATGTAGTTTGGTCGGGTTCGATTTATCCTTTCCTGGGTTTTGATATGTGTTCCAGTCACCACCAGTTATTAGATAATGATCTTCCAGTTGGTTTAGAATTAGGTACAGTGACATGAAAAAGAGATGTTGGTTGCTACAAGGTGCATATACATTTAACACCGTTATGGGTTTTGGAAATACCGTGTTAGTAAATGTTACATAGCACCACCTTCCCTCTTTGTCAGCCTTAGTTTCAAGTATTTTATCCTGAAAATGTTTTTTAATTATTATGGCCATCCCAGCATTATTAGTTTTGTTCCCAGAAGTTATAATTTGTCTTATCCACTTTTTTCCCCAATATCTGTCCATTGCTCTGAAGTTAAATGCGTTTCTTGTATTAAGATGAGATTAGCTTTGGTTTTCAGGGCTAAATGTAAAAATAGTTTCCTTGTTTCTTTATTTTGTAGTTCTTTAACATTCCATGTTTCAATTTCCCCCATTTATGTGATAGATATGCTTGTTTTAACTGATCTGTATGTTAATTTAGATTTATGGGTTTTGTATGTTTTGTTATAGTGTGTCATTGGAAAGCATCTAACTATTCCCGTCCCTACACATGCCTACCCACTATACCCCTGGACCAGAATAAATGGGGGAATACAATGTGATTTTAGTATGTACCATAAGATTCCCACTAGTATTAAATTGTGTTTTTTCTTTACGTATAAGTTTGTGACATGGTATCCCCCTTATGTCACTAAATACAATATGGACAAAGCTTAACAGACTAGTTCTCTACAAAAAACACTGCTGCGTCATATTCCTAGTCTGAACCTTTAAACTATTATACCATTAGAGTGCAGCGGTTAAAGTACAAGACATACAGCTTATACGTTTATGATCTATTCCTCCTAAAAGTGCATTTTTAAACAGCATGTTAATGATCAAATTCTCAATTAGATATGGCAAAATATATAACAATGTAACCTATATTTTTAAGCCAGGCATGTCATATTTAAATGATCCTTCTCTATATAGTTCTCTTACCTTCCCTCTTCTTATATATAAATTACCCAGCTTCTGTGTTCAGGCATTCTTCTGTAGCAATCTATAACAAACTCAGATTGCATTATTGGCATCTAAATAGAAGTGGGTATATGAGGGGGAAAAAAAGGTTGCAAGCTTAGGCAGGTATGTATATACTGCTAAGACTTGCTTGTTTAGATATTTATAGCTTCTGCAGTCAATTAGGTTATATTCATATTGTCATATAATTCCTCCCCTCTAAACTGCTTAAACTCTCATTCCTGCAGTTATTCCAATTAAACATAATTATTTCAATCAAGAACCATTTACTTGGTCTGGTTCTACCAGACTCACATCCAGAAATTAAGACTGGATTCTTTACAATAAGCTTGTATTGGAGAATCAAAGTCACAATTTTGTTTTGGTAAAACAGTACCTTATTCTTCTGATTCTTCAAAGTCATGTTTGCATGATTTACTAGTCATCATTCAGTCAGTTTTTGTTTTATTAATTGTTTTATGTCAATTTTTGTGATTTTGAGTCAGAAATCACTTCTTGGTCTTGCTGTACCTTCCTTTTAGGTCATTTTAGTTTTATAGTGAAGATTTTGAGCTCGAAGGGGGACTGTTTTAACATACCAGTTTCCTGGGAAATAGTGTCATGTTATATTATGCGCACCAGAAACGGCAGTTGAATTTTAGTTCCTATCCAGTTTTTATTTCCTTTTCCTGTGTTCCTCGTGGCTCCCATCATTGATTTAAGGGCCTAGGCAGCAAGAGGACGCTCTCAGGCTGTGTATCCCATCAAAAACACTCACAAATCGGTCTGATTTTTACTCAAGGGTAATTTTTAATTTCCAGGCATTTTATTTAGTTTTTGGAGGTGGAATCTGCTTGAAAACTGACAGGAAAGTCCATTTTGCTTCCTTGGGGTTAGCAATCATGTATTTAACATCTTTTACATTGAAAATTAGAAGGTTTGGGTATTTCATCTGGAACTTTATTTTCTTTTCTATCAGAAACTTGCAGTATGGAGATAGAAGTTGCCTTGCTTGATTTATCTGAATAGGCAGATCTTGAGCAAAGGAAATTCCACTATTATTCCAGGTGAGTGTCTTTTTTTTCTTTGCTGCAAAGAGTATTTCATTTACATCTTGATAGTTTAAGATTTTGACATATACATGTCTTGGTCTCAAAAATGATTGAGCTTCCCTCAGAGCTCTGTGGGCTCTCTCTATTATTATTTGTTGTGTTGCTTCAGAATCATCTAGTAAAGATTTTAGTATGAGTTTGATAGTTGGTATTAGATCAATGTGTGACACAGTTTCAGGGATTCCCCTTATGATAATATTGTTTCTCCGAGCTCTTGCTTCTAAATCTATTATTTTTGCTTGTAGACTTTGCAGCTCTTTGTCATGGGAATCAGTTCTCTGAGATATAGAGTCTAATTTAATTTCATTTTCTAATATTTTTGCTTCAGATTTATCAATTCTGGTTAGAAGTTGAATAAATGAGTCTCCAAATGTTTGAAACTGTGTGGATAAGTCCTGTATTGCTTGTTGAATGGGCAATAAAGCTGTTTTTATATCTTCCAGGCTAGCTAGCTGTTCTGACTTGGTTTTATTTGCAGGCTTGGAATTGTCAGATTGCTTATTTGTCCTCTGTCTTTTTGGAGTTGTGTCTTTGTCTGGTGAGGCTAGTATCGATAATTTGGTTTTAGTTGTTAAAGTCTCCATATTATTTTCTTCTTTCAACATCTTGCTTTTAGGTAAGTTTTGCAGACTTTATGTATGAATGCAGGGCCACAGCACCACACGGCTACAGATGATTTCTAGAATCTTAGTTAATCCTTTTGTTTTAAAAGGAAGCTGTTGCTTTTTTTCCCTTCTTTTGAATGCTGTTTGTTGTCTGGAATAGATATTCAGTTATATTTATTTGTTTTTTAGTCTGCACTGTCTTCTGGGTTTATTATAATCCAGGGTATTTCAGAGAGCTAGGTGTTTGCAGTGCTCACAGAACAGTGGCCATCTTGAACTCCCCTGTGGGATTGCTTGTTGTTTGACTTGTCTTACTGTTCAAGGTGCCTGGAGAAGTTTTTTTTTTATTTTTTGTTTCTATGCAGAAAGGAATTAATAAACAGACTAACAATATGATGCCCCAGTCTAGACAATGCTGAAGACTTGTTACGTTCCTTTTATTGTTTAATTTTCTTTATCTTCAGTAACATAAGTAAATTATAGTAGAATAATTTTTAGCTACATATGTCTCACAAAGAGACAGACAAAACTTAATCATTCCATACATCTTTGTATTACAAAATTATTTGTGAGCATTTCTTCCTAAACACTGATTTGTTTCCATTTAGGTTGTTCAGTTTTCTTCATTCTTGGCACAAAGCAAGGTGACAACATTTAAGCACAGAAATTTATGGCTACATATTACATCGCATAGAGAGCTGGAGAAAAGTTAGCCATTACATATGTGTACCATATAATTATTTATGAGCATTTCTTACTGTACCTTCCTTTTAGGTCATTTTAGTTTTATAGGGAAGATTTTGAGCTCGAAGGGGGACTGTTTTAACATACCAGTTTCCTGGGAAATGGTGTCATGTTATATTATGCGCACCAGAAACGGCAGTTGAATTTTAGTTCCTTGAAACATTTCTTCCTAAACACTGAAGAAAGCATTGTGTAAAATCTATGTCTGTTTTATTTATACATGTTTTGGGTTACTTGTTATTTTAATAGAATAAATTAGTATGGACACTTTTTCCTGTCTTTTGTGTTTCTGGTTACTCTGTCTTTAAAATGGTGTGGAATGTTACACCTCTTATAGCCTACATATATCCTTGTATTCCAGAGCAGTTTTCAGAAAAATCTATTTTAACACTCTAAGATAACCAAAGCTTTTCTACTGTGGGACATCCTAGATTAACAATCTTCATGGGTTCATAGGAGGCTACTAGCTAATGGCACTAGAGTACTTACAAGACTAGCCATATTTATCCTGAGTTGCCCCAATTTTCAGTGATTAGGTAAGTAAAGATTGCAGAGGTAAAAGTCTATGGTAGTTAATACTGACTTCCTCTGTCCAGGAGGTACATGGACACTACCCCAGGAGAGAATTTGTGTCACCCATCCATTGATCTGGGTTGCTTTTGAAGAATATCAGGGAGGAGCTCTGGTTCACATAAATTGGAAGCTTGTTCCAGAGAAGTGGCAACCTCTGGGAGATGTATTTATCTCTCCAGCATGACCTGTTCATGACAGAAGTTAAGTTAGGATCTCTGGAGATAGTCATTTTATTAATAAATCCTTGCTCTTTCTAATCCTGCCTGTATTACACTGATAAGTTACTTAGTTAAAAATGTCATACCCAAGAAAGGTCTGAACACTATAATAAGCTACAGGTGTGAACTAGAAGTATAAAAAAGTGCTATAGGCTTGAATGAATTAAGTGGAAGATATGTCTGGCTAGTAGAATGACCGAGAGAGAGAGACAGAATCAATGAGAGAAAGAGAGAAACTGAGAGAATGAGCAAGAGAGGAAAGAAAAGAAGTGTTGAGAGAATGAATGAGAGACAGAGTTACTATAAACTGTACTCTGATGCAGAATATGCAGGTAATATCCTCATTCATACATTTAGCTCCAACGTTACACCTTCCTCACATATCCAGAGTACACCACAATTTCCCCTAAATGAATTATTTTATCACCATTAATCATGTGGCTTCTTCTCTTTCCAAAGCTAAAACCACTAACAACAGGGATCCTTACAATACTTCACTCTGTCTTCTAACAAGTATCATACACAGTGGAACCTAACCTCTACTGCATCTATTTATCCTTAGCCTCTGCACAAGCTATGTACCTGAAACTTGTAGAAGGGATAGAGCGGCTTCTTACCTCAGGGTTGGTCTTGCAGCAAACGCCATAAACTATGGGCCAATCACTGTCACCTCCATTATCCAAAACTATAGAACACATTATCACTGAACTAATTAACTTGTCATAGTAACTGCCAGATCCTCAAACTCAGTCAGTTTACACTTGTAAAATATATGACATGCCTACTTAAGACAGTCACTTTTTTCTATATCACAGAATTTTCAAATGAGGGCCAGACTGGTCATATTGCCTAACCTGACCTTGCTAAACCCGTTGACACCATCCCTCTTGTATGTATCATAAACAAGCACTATTGCATCATTCTTAAGTCTTACATTGCCTGCTGGGCAACTAATCACCTTACAGACACATCTCAAATAGTCCAACTAGGGGGAATCATCTGCTGCTATAGAAACATTATTAGTACTACCTCACAGGTGTTAGTCTATGGTTTGACATTTACGTCTTGGACATCTAAGGTCTATGGATAACCAAGTCTGTAGACAAATACAAACTAAGTACTGTTGTCAACTCACCCTATGCTTCCTACATTATATAGCAAGGCTTAAATCAGACCTACATCTGGTGCACTAATCACTGGCTTACACTAAATTTTAAGAAATTTTGTAATATTATGTATGACCCTTACCCCTTCCTTTTGTTGTATTACAGGCATTACTCTAAAAATAGGCACCATTGTTGGAAACATGGGTATACACATGACAGTGAGCTCTCTTTTATCCACCATGTTTAAGTTTTCATCAGAAGGACCTTCTGTTCTACACACATTATTTGTTATGGCATCTGTTGTAGGTCCAGCAATGCCCCTGCCCTCCTTAACCCAGCATCAAAATAATTATTGAAAATAATGCCCCATTTAGAATGTGACTCTCTAAGCACCATGAACAGCTTCAAAAATTACAAAGATACCCAAGGAGAAAATATTTTAGTTGAAGCCACTTAAGCTACCTTGACAGACCAGAATATCTCTCTCCTCCCTCTGTCTATCCCTATCTCTATATTTACTCAGTCTCTTGCAAGCTCATAAGAGTTGATCTTTGATTAGTGATTCATGCTATGAAATACATCTTTTTTTGGGTCTATATTAGGTTGCCAAAATGGCATTCCAGCGAACACCTAATCATCAACACATAATCAGCGAAACTCGCTTCAGCGATTTGCTAAATTCACTAAGGGCAATGAAATAGTTGCCTGAAGCACAACAGACAAGTACAGAACTTTTCCCTTTTCTCCACTATAGTGTGATCTCAGAGTTGGTATATATAGTTAGGGTGTATGTGTGTGTGTGGGGGGGGTGAAGCCCCCACATTGGGGGTGTGGGTTCAGTTTAACTCTACATTGATCCATTGTGTTTCAGGCAACTATTTTGTTGCCCTTAGTAAATTCGGCGAATTGCTGATGCAATTTTCACTGATTACAGTTTGATGATTAGTTGGTCGCTGGAATGCCATTTTAGTGAACTAATATAGATCCCCTTTTTTTCAAGCTACTTCACCCTCACAGAGAAAACAGATTAAATAATAGATGCTGTGCAGACATAAATCTCCAAGATCAAGAATACATACTTGTGTGGTGGGGTTCTTACTCAATGCATTCCCTAACTTTGCAATAGACTAATTATGCATATCAAGCAAAGTGCTTTCCTGAAAACCTTTAATGCAAACATTGATAAATGAATGAATAAGCATAAATTCATTCCTAGCATCAATGCTAATGATCTCCTACCCAGAGGGAAAAAGTCTATCCTTATCATTGCAAGGATGATATGGCTAAGCATTTCAATGGCTCTGCAAACTTGAGTCGCTGTAAACTTAACAGATAAGAGTATTAAAATATATACAGCTAAAACATAGTTTAAAATACTCTCCAAAATCAAACACTGCATTTGCAAAAGGATAGCCAATTGCAAAATATCCAGAATGTCCTTGAGCAGAGTTTGGCATGTCATGGACTCACAAAGGATCGATGAAACAGAGCTTGCTGACTTTAATTTTTGCTAGATATGACTTATGACTGCTCTCCTTCACCAGCACTATACTTCATCACGAAAACAATAGCCTGTTCTCTACTGCCGTATTTCTAGATCTCTCAAAGGCCTTTGATATAGTATCTCATGAGCTACTACTCTCTACTCTCTACAACCTCTCTTTCTCACAATCAGCCTGCAACTGGTTCCACAGCTATCTACACAGATGCCAGCAATCAGTAATCTGGGATGATAACATATCACCTCACCTCCCAGTTACTCTTGGAGTTCCCCAAGAGTCTATCCTTGGCCCTCTGCTATTCTCACTTTTCATCTACAACCTACATACTGCCACCACACAAGCATCTCTTATACAGTACGCAGATGACTCTACTCTCATCTGCCCTGCCCCCACTCTACCAGAACTACAACAAATCACACAGGAATCATTCTCTTCTGTAGAAAGCTGGCTATCCAATGCTCAACTGCTACTCAACCCAAGTAAGACAAAACTTCTCCTGTTCCAACCTTCCAAAGCCACCCAAAACACCCCCCACTTTAACATTCTTGCCAAAGACAATAACATCATCTCTCCATCAGAACACAGAAAATTACTCGGTGTGGAAATATACAACAAACTTAGATTTGACACCCACATATGTCTTACAATAAAAAAAGTTCACAAGAAACTTGGTGCTTTATATCAAAGCCGCCAATTCCTAACCAAGGCGGCTAGAATCTCCATAGCCAATTCCCAGCTAATCTCCACCCTACTCTATGCATTCCCCCATACTTACCAACCATAAACAGACAGACCTACACAAGCTGGATGCTTGTTACAACAAAATTGCTAAATTTTCAACTGGAACCTCCTACTGCAGCCATCATTGTATCTCCCTTAAAGAACTAAACTGGCTAGAACTCCCACAACTCCTTCACTTTAATCAACTCACCCTCGCTCATAAACTTATTAACCACCCCCTTAACATCTCTTCCCTTCAAACCCTTCTCCAACCCTATCACCCAACAAAAATCAACTCACTGTTATCAAACCCAAAAACTCAGCAGGAGAAGCCATATTTTCATGTACCATAACTAAACTTTGGAACAGTCTTCCACCCTCTATAACTACTCCACCTTCCAGCAGCCTTTTCAAGACCGCACTCAAATTCCACTTAAATTTGCACTAGCTTTGTCCTTGTTCTAATCCAGACTAACCCCCCCCCCACCCTCCCATCTAGACTCTTAACTCAATCATACTACCGCCAGTACTAACCACAGTCAGAAATAGCTAATTGTCTTTACATACTTTAACATCTTGTCTGACAACTTTATTATCAATATTATAAATGACAATAAACTATCTTAACTTTACTGTATATACTGTTGATAATCAATATCTTGTTATCGTATTAATGCCAACAATCTGCAATGTTGTTTACTATTGCTGCAGCTTTGCATCTCTATTTATCATGTACATGATGTGGAGCTTTTTTCCACGGGCATCCGCTGAAAAAGGACCTGAGTTCAGTTGGAATTTCCCGGTAAACAAATGTAAATAAATAAATACATTAGTGGGTATGACCTGTAAGGCTTCTTGATGAACTGAGGGAAATATATGGTGGCCTTTCTGTGATAATCTGAGCAGTGACATAGTTGCTTGAGAAGAAGAACATCATGATAATCAGAACTGTGCCAGAAATTTAGGAGAACAGAAGGGAGTCGCCATTGCCAGTCCCAAAAGTTATACACTTTAAAATCTTTTGTACTCTACTTTGGGCAATATCAACATGATGCATTGCAAGCAATTATTTTCTCTTTCTATCAGGGTGGGTGTGATCTTTTACAAAACAACAAAGGTATAAGACCTAATAGCAACAGAATAATGACACTACTGCACTGTATGTAGGGATAGATAGCATGAAGATCTTTCATTAGTAGTGGAAGCAAGCGTATACTGCAGCAAAGTGCTGTTACAATCTGAATAGAGCTGTAGCTGAGGCAATTGCACCCTTAGAAATCTTACAGGTGATAACTTACAGGATCAAAAAAGAGCTACTGTATTTTTATATAGTCTAGAGCATGGATCAGTACTAGATGCTAGATACTTTGATAGTTACTAACACAAATACACATTCACACACACACACACACACACACACACACACACACACACACACACACACACACACACACACACACACACACACACACACACACACAGTCTGTAAGCAGTCTTTGAATCTTTTAAATCATTTAAGCAGGAGCATTGCTCATTGTGGCTGCTTAAATGATTGTTGGTACTGCTGCATCCATACCACTGACTTTGCAGGGACAGGTTGTCACCTATTCTACTGTGCTAATCATACCTCAACAGCTTGCACCCGGGGCAGCCACCTTTTTATCCACCATGTTTAAGTTTTCATCAGAAGGACCTTCTGTTCTACACACATTATTTGTTATGGCATCTGTTGTAGGTCCAGCAATGCCCCTGCCCTTCTTAACCCAGCATCAAAATCATTACTGAAAATAATGCCCCATTTAGAATGCGACTCTCTAAGCACCATGAACAGCTTCAAAAATTACAAAGATACCCAAGAAGAAAATATTTTGGTTGTAGCCACTTAAGCTACCTTGACCGACCAGAATATCTCTCTCCTCCCTCTGTCTATCTCTATCTCTATATTTACTCAGTCTCTTGCAAGCTCATAAGAGTTGATCTTTGATTAGTGATTCATGCTATGAAATACATCTTTTTTTGGGTCTATATTAGGTTGCCAAAATGGCATTCCAGCGAACACCTAATCATCAACACATAATCAGCGAAACTCGCTTCAGCGATTTGCTAAATTCACTAAGGGCAATGAAATAGTTCCCTGAAGCACAACAGACAAGTACAGAACTTTTCCCTTTTCTCCACTATAGTGTGATCTCAGAGTTGGTATATATAGTTAGGGTGTGTGTCTGTGTGTGTGTGTGTGTGTGTGTGTGTGTGTGTGTGTGTGTGTGTGTGTGTGTGTGTGTGTGTGTGTGTGTGTGTGTGTAAGGGGGGGTGAAGCTCCCACATTGGGGGTGTGGGTTCGATTTAACTCTACATTGATCCATTGTATTTCAGGCAACTATTTTGTTGCCCTTAGTAAATTCGGCGAATTGCTGATGCAATTTTCACTGATTACAGGTTGATGATTAGTTGGTCGCTGGAATGTCATTTTAGTGAACTAATATAGATCCCCTTTTTTTCAAGCTACTTCACCCTCACAGAGAAAACAGATTAACTAATAGATGCTGTGCAGACATAAATCTCCAAGATCAAGAATACATACTTGTGTGGTGGGGTTCTTACTCAATGCATTCCCTAACTTTGCAATAGACTAATTATGCATATCAAGCAAAGTGCTTTCCTGAAAACCTTTAATGCAAACATTGATAAATGAATGAATAAGCATAAATTCATTCCTAGCATCAATGCTAATGATCTCCTACCCAGAGGGAAAAAGTCTATCCTTATCATTGCAAGGATGATATGGCTAAGCATTTCAATGGCTCTGCAAACTTGAGTCGCTGTAAACTTAACAGATAAGAGCATTAAAATATATACAGCTAAAACATAGTTTAAAATAATCTCCAAAATCAAACACTGCATTCGCAAAATGATAGTCAATTGCAAAATATACAGAATGTCCTTGAGTAGAGTTTGACATGTCATGGACTCACAATGGATAGATGAAACAGAGCTGGTTAACTTTAATTTTTGCTAGATATGACTTATGACTGCTCTCCTTCACCAACACTATACTTCATCACAAAAGCAATGGCCTCTTCTCTACTGCCGTATTTCTAGATCTCTCAAAGGCCTTTGATGTGGTATCTTATGAGCTACTACTCTCTACTCTGTCCAACCTGTCCTTCTCACAATCAGCCTGCAACTGGTTCCACAGCTATCTACATAGACGCCAGCAATCAGTAATCTGGGATGATAACATATCACCTCACCTCCCAGTTACTCTTGGAGTTTCCCAATGGTCTATCCTTGGCCCTCTGCTATTCTCACTTTTCACCAACAATCTACATACTACAACCACACGAGCATCTTTTGTACGGTATGAAGATGACTCTACTCTCATCTGCTCTGCCCCCACTGTACCAGAACTACAAAAAAATCACACAGGAATCATTCTCTTCTGTAGAAAGCTGGCTGTCCAATGCTCAACTGCTACTTAACCAAAGTAAGACAAAACTTCACCTGTTCCAACCTTCCAAAGCCACCCAAAACACCCCTCACTTTAAAATTCTTTCCAAAGACAATACCATCATCTCTCCATCAGAACACACAAATTTACTCGGTGTGGAAATAGACAACAAACTTAGATTTGACACCCACATATCTCTCACAATAAAAAAAGTTCACAAGAAACTTGGTGCATTATATCAAAGCCACTAATTTCTAACCAAGGCAGCTATAATCTCCATAGCCAATTCCCAGCTAATCTCCACCCTACTCTATGCATCCCCCATACTTACCAACCATAAACAGACAGACCTACACAAGCTGGATGCTTGTTACAACAAAATTGCTAAATTTGCCACTGGAACCTCCTACCGCAGCCATCATTGTATCTCCCTTAAAGAACTAAACTGGCTAGAACTCCCACAACTCATTCACTTTAATCAACTCACCCTCGCTCTTAAACTTATTAACCACCCCCTTAACATCTCTTCCCTTCAAACCCTTCTCCAACTCTATCACCCAACAAAAATCAACTCACTGTTATCAAACCCAAAAACTCAGCAGGAGAAGCCATATTTTCATGTACCATAACTAAACTTTGGAACAGTCTTCCACCCTCTATAACTACTCTACCTTCCAGCAGCCTTTTCAAGACTGTGCTCAAATTCCACTTAAATTTGCACTGGCTTTGTCCTTGTTCTAATCCAGACTAACCCCCCCTTACCCCCCCACCTAGACTCTTAACCCAATCATACTACCGCCACTACTAACCACAGTCATAAATAGCTAGTTGTCTTTACATACTTTAACATCTTGTCTGACAACTTTATTATCAATATTATAAATGACAAGAAACTATCTTAACTTTACTGTATATACTGTTGATAATCAATATCATGTTATTGTATTAAAGCCAACAGCCTGTAATGTTGTTTACTGTTGCTGCAGCTTTGCATCTCTATTTATCATGTACATGATGTGGAGCTTTTCTCCCCGGGCATCCGCTGAAAAAGGACCTGAGTCAAGTCGGAATTTCCCGGTAAACAAATGTAAATAAATAAATACATTAGTGGGTATGACCTGTAAGGCTTCTTGATGAACTGAGGGAAATATATGTTGGCCTTTCTGTGATAATCTGAGCAGTGACATAGTTGCATGAGAAGAAGAATGTCATGATAATCAGAACTGTGCCAGAAATTTAGGAGAACATTTGGGAGGGTGGCTTAATGGATAAGGTGTTTGCCTTACAAATACAAGGTGCAGGGTTTGAGTCTCACAAGGGATAAGTGGCTAGGCATAAAATGGCTTGCATGGGCAGTTAGCCTAGTACTAAACTATGAACTATGAGTCCCCATTGCCAGTCCCAAAAGTTATACACTTTAATATATTTTGTACTCTACTTTGGGCAATGTCAACATGATGCATTGCAAGCAATTCTTTTCTCTTTCTATCAGGGTGGGTGTGATCTTTTACAAAACAACAAAGGTATAAGACCTAATAGCAACAGAATAATGACACTACTGCACTGTATGTAGGGATAGATAGCATGAAGATCTTTCATTAGTAGTGGAAGCAAGCATTTTCTACAGCAAAGTGCTGTTACAGTCTGAACAGAGCTGTAGCTGAGGCAATTGCACCCTTAGAAATCTTCCAGGTGATAATTTACAGGATCAAAAAAGAGCTACTGTATTTTTATATAGTCTAGAGCATGGAGCAGTACCAGATGCTAGATACTTTGATAGTCACTAACACAAATACACATTCACACACACACACACACACACACACACACACACACACACACACACACACACACACACACACACACACACAGAGTCTGTAAGCAGTCTTTGAATCTTTTAAATCATTTAAGCAGGAACATTGCTCATTGTGGCTGCTTAAATGATTGTTGGTACTGCTGCATCCATACCACTGACTTTGCAGGGACAGATTGTCGCCTATTCTACTGTGCTAATGATACCTCTTAACAGCTTGCACCAGGGGCAGCCACCTCATTGCCCCACCTAAACCATGTTTTTTGTTAGAAGAGGTAGCACAGTGCTGCATTTTCTACAAACAGAAACCCTTAAAAGACTAAGGAGAGCGATAATGTCCATCCAGATGATTTCAGATTTTCTGCTTACACGGGATGATACTAACAATGTAGAATATACTAGCCAGTCATAGAAGAATTATGTCAGTGCTGAAAATAGGGGCAAAAGAGGTCAGAAATGAATTGGTTGTGGTGGTCTAGTAGTCCTTATCTTCCTGTGTTTGGATGGAAGTGTATATCTGCTGACAAACAGAAACTAACTTGCTTCCACTTCTGGAATGCTGCCAGAGAAAGATGTGTTCTCATGCATCAGTTAACATCACTGAAGCATTCATTCAAAGGGTACAAGTGAACTGGTATCAGTTTGTCTCTGTTATCCTTCACCCATCTTTACCGTTTTTTGCTTGCTTAGGTCCTTAATTTATTTATTTCAAAACAGTGTAAGAAACTTCTCTGTGTGGAATATTTTCAGTCCATATATTTTTAGTTAATCACTGTATATTAATCAGATCAGACAATAGTAGTAGAAGTAGCGAACGTAAACTTGTCAAGTCAAAAAGTAATAATAGAAAATATATAATTCTACAGCATTACTAAGTATTTACATATCACTTCTTTAATATCTGAAGTGAATAACCTGGACAATTCCATCAAAAGTGACCTAGACTTTAATAGGTACAAATATGATTATGGGCGGATTTTCTCAAGCATCGACGCATTAGTGGATAAACTTAGATTGAACAAGGTCAAGAAACTCACAAGAGACAGGACAGCTTACATGCATAATAATGTTTACCCTAAACTGCAATTTAGTAATGGAGATAAAAATTTCAAAAATACTCCTGGTTTACCAACACATCCTGTTAACTCCAATATGACTGACATGGATGTTTTAGAAGAAACACTAGAAGATGCCTTCATTGAGGTACCAAGACGGAGTAACAGAATCCGAGCCAATAATTATAATAACTCCAGGAACTTCCAACAAGGAACCACAGATAACAACACCTCTAATAAGGGGAATTTTTTAGGAGCACGCAACAAGCAGTTCCAGAAGTACAAGAACAAGAATCGAAACAACCACTGGTAATACTTGAACCTAATGGTAACAATGTTGGCGCCTATGAAGGGAAGAAACTAAGGATGGTAACTAATGCGCAAGGGGACTTTAAAATTTACAATTTCTCTAGTATTGAACTTGACTACCCATTGATTTAATTGCTGACACATGGGAATACCTTTGTACCAAGCAAACAATTTAATTTAGCAAGAACTATCATTGACTTAAAATGTTATGTGAGGAAGCTTAACCTTCACTTATTGTTTAATAACTCAGTTTTCACAGCTCTAGATACTTTAAGATCTAGTAGTACATTTAACCCCCCTTTACACCCTGCGTTATTAACCTTTGAAAATATTTGTGAATTAGATATTAGACATCTTGGCTCAATGCCATACTTAAGTAAAAAACGTGAAATCTAACATATCGAGAGAGCAGTTTACTTCCTTGAATAACCTCTGTGCATCTCCCGTAAGGGTTATTAAACCAGATAAAGGTGGTGGCTTGGTTATCTTTGATAATTCTGAATATATTACTAAAATGTTAACAGTATTACAAAGTCCAGCATATGCCTCATCTTCACTTAACGAAATGAATATAACTCATTCCAGAATCAGAGGCTATTTTAGGGATCTTTTCATTGGCGCCAAGATAGACTATGATACTTATAATTATATTGACATTCTTTACCCTAAGGTTCCCATAATATTTGGGATCCCTAAAATACATAAAGACCTTAATAATCCTCCTATGCATGCCCTTATTGATGGCCGTGGTTCAATGACATACCCTAGTGCACAATTGGTAGACAACATCCTTTCGAAATATATAAAAAATATCCCAGAAATCTGTAAGGACTCATGGTCATTTCTTAGTAGTATCAACAATTTGACCTTTGATATTTCTAACAACTTCCTTACAGTTGACGTTGTCGACTTATACACATCTATCCCACACAATGAGGCGATTGAATGGATCACACTAACTTTAAAGGAGCTAAATGCAACTCAAAGAGAAATCGATGTGGTTTCTGAATTGTTAGATATAATATTAACATCTAACTTTTTCATCTTTAATAAAGAATACTATCTACAAAAACAAGGGATAGCAATGGGTTCACCATGTGGTGCTAGCATGGCAAATTTATTTGTAGCATACTGGGAAAAACATTACATCTTTAGTAACCCAGAGTGGATGCTACGCATTAAATATTATACCAGATTCCTTGATGACGTCTTCATTCTCTTTAACGGGAATTTTGGAGAAGCAACGGATTTGATAAACTTTTTTAATTCTACCACTAACTTCCTTAAATTTACCCATCATTTCTCTACTACAGAGATTGATTATCTAGACGTCAAACTCAACAAGGATTCTGTAGAAAATATTTATTTTTCATCTATTTTCAGAAAACCCACTTATTGTAATTCCTTCCTCCACTTTTCGAGCTCCCATCCATTCAAACAAAAACGGTCAATAATTAAAGGGTAACTCATTAGAGCAGCTAGGATGTGCTCCTTTGACACAACTTTTCAAAGTGAATGTCAATTTTTGAAAAACATGTTTCTTAACCATAGTTACCCTTTAGTTTTGATCGATGAGATGATCCAAGAAGTTGGATTAAAACGCCTTAATGGAATAATCACACCACTACTTGTTAAAGATAGTTGTAATATACTTGTGAACCACTCTTGTTCTTCCCTGGACACTTCCATTTCAAACATTACTGACATTCAGAACTACTCTAACACTCCTATTGTTAAACAACTCATTACTAGTTTTATTACCACTTTCAATACTAATTCTTCACAGATTAGACATATTGTCTTTAAGAATTGGTATTTTATTAGGAATAATTTACAACTTTTGCAAAAATTAGGAGAAAATCCTATTATAGTGTACAAGAAAGGAAACAATCTTAAAATGCTCTTGGAAAGAAACAAAGAAACTGATTCCAATTCGAGACAAAAGGGGACATTTATTTGTGGTTCTTGCAATTATTGCAAATATTTAAGAACATCAAACTCTTTTATAATTAGAAATAAAAAATATTATATTAATTACAAAATGAATTGTGAGTCTAAATCCATTGTCTACTTAGCTATATGCGATTGTTGTTCAGCCTTTTACGTAGGGAAAACAGATCGTAAACTACGTGAAAGGCATTATGAACATATCTATGCTACAAAGAAAAATAAACTGGACAATGCTTTGGCGAAACATATTTTCAGCAACCCTGGCCACAGTTTCCATTTTCTAGCCATTGACCATGTTCCTTACTCTATTAGAGGGGGCCCTATTTCACTACTTTTAGAAGCCAGTGAATTAGAATGGCAATTAACATTAGATGCTTTTTGTGTACCAGGGTTGAATGAAAATTGTAATATTAATTGTATATTAAAATTAAGGAGTACCATGAGATAAAATGTCACGACTCGTTGATATACAACTTTTCATATATGTGCAAACATATGGATTTATAATTTCAATTTTAATCCTATTTTAATTATATATTTTACATAAAATCTCCTATAAGAAGATTTCCATTCACTTTTAACAATAAATAAATATGAAGAGTTTTTAATATAAGATTCTTATCTATTTAAACATGCAACTTTTAAACATATTCTAATCCATGTATTATTTGCACTATTACAGTTTTATGAATTAATATAGTATTCATCAACTAATACATGCTGGGTTTAGAATAATATTTTTCTTTGTTCTTTCTTGAACATGCATACTAAAATACATTTAAACACTCTTGGTATCTTTTATCATTTATTATTTACCATTCACTTATTAAATTAATCAAATAGTTAGACTATATAGTCTAATAATTTTTTATGTAAGCATTTTAGACAACTTGCAGTAGTATAGTGACATCGTATAAAGTGCGTTACTTTAGCAACTACTGATTTTGTTACAAGTATTAAGCTCCTCATTGTTGTTAATGTATAAACATTTCTTATAATATAGCATTGATTTTGTAATGCATATTAAGCTTTTAGACTTATTAACATCTTGTAGTTAGTTAACGCACATTACTTTGTAACTTGTAGTGACGTGATTATACGTGCCCACGTCACTCACAAGTTTAAATGCTTGGCGTTATTTTGGGTTCTGTTTCTCTGAAGAAGCTGCTGTAGAACAGTGGCGAAAACGTGTGTTACTTGTTAAAACAATAAACCTGCGTTAAGGACACTTCATTTGCACTAGTTTATTCTTACTTTTCCTGGGTCAAGCTTGGATTTACCTGACATCTGTTATTTTTACGTTTGTGAAGCTTTGGATTTTAATAGTTGTGTGTTTGGAATATTTTCAGTCCATATATTTTTAGTTAATCACTGTATATTAATCAGATCAGACAATAGTAGTAGAAGTAGCGAACGTAAACTCGTCAAGTCAAAAAGTAATAATAGAAAATATATAATTCTACAGCATTACTAAGTATTCGAAAGTAATCCAAGCAAGGCAGGCAGTCTGTTTCCAGTCGAAAATCCTTTATTAAGTACACAGACAAGCGATCCAAGTAAAACAAAAATAGAGTAATAATTTCCTCACAAGCTTTCTAAATATATATATATATATATATATATATATATATATACTTTTTATCAGGCATGGGAGTGCTTTATTGTGCTGTAAAACAAAGTGTTATTGGTACACATCTTAAATTCACATCCCTTCCCCCATCAGTGTGACATTCGAGCTGGTCTTGCCCTACCTAGTAGCTGTCATAATAATATATAGCCCTAATGTACTTTAATGGTACATCTTA
Source organism: Protopterus annectens (assembly GCF_019279795.1). Taxonomy (NCBI): domain Eukaryota; kingdom Metazoa; phylum Chordata; order Ceratodontiformes; family Protopteridae; genus Protopterus; species Protopterus annectens. The sequence goes on along the minus strand of NC_056727.1, from coordinate 252,686,056 downwards.
TTTAACCAAATTATTAAGTCTGTGATTTTATACAAGGCAATATACTACATGGCTGGAAATATATCAACCTTAGTTCATTTTGCAATCAAAAATTATATATAAATATACGCATATACATTTTGCATGTCAAAATCAGTTTCTATTTTCATAACCTATTAACAAAGATCGCTTTCGTCCTTCTAGACTTCTTCAGGTCTGTGTACAAGAACCCTAAAAACCTATATAATTGTATAATTAGTTAGTATTGTTATTACCATCGTTTTGAATAAAGTGGAAAAAAGAGAACCAGAAAAAATAAAAAAAAATATATGTATGATGATGGAAACAAAATATGCACTTAAATTTCAAATGATTTAAAATGGTATTTAAAACCAATTTGTAGAAAAAAATAAAATAACAATTAATCATGTAAACAATGTGGCAATTTTCTAAGTTCCAGTGCACTTTTAATTGAACAGTAGTAGTTTAGTCCAGGCTTTCTAAAAGAGTTCGGCTTTAATTGCCACATGAGTTCCTGTTTCTCCAGAATATTCGGGATGTCTCCTTCAAGATCACCCATGTCTATGTGATCCAGGATCTGGAACTTAAAATCTGTGTGTCTTTTATGAAGAGAAAGGTGTTTGGCTAGTGCATTATTTTTACATCCAGAGCGGATTTCTGACAGATGACATGAAATCCTTCGCTTGAGTTTATTTACAGTCTTGCCCACATATAATGCATCACATTCATTGCACTGTGCCCTGTAAATTACTTTTTTAGTGTTACAGTCACCCCCTGCACTGGTTTTAATGATCTTCTTTAAATAAGGGCTATAAAAGCTATCACCTTACTGTATAATTATACAAAATGTACAATTAGTTTCACATCTTTTAGTGCTTTTCTCACATGGTCTAGGTTTAAATTCAACAAAACTTCTAATATTCCTGGCCTTCCTATAAACAAATGATGGGGCTTCACCTAAGATGTCAATCAGAAAAGGGTTTCCTGTGACAATGTCCCAGTTTTCTTCAATAATATTTTTGATACTCTGATAATCCAAAGTGTATGTCAGGATGCAGCTATTTTTGCATTTGTTATTCTCTGTGGGATTACTTAACATTTTTCTACTGGGGAGGTTGAGTGAAGGTGCTTCAGTCCTTTTCAGTTCTATAATGGGTTCCAGGATGTTTTTTAACATCTGACTTCCATAGCCTCTCACTAGAAAATCATTCTCTAAGTTGTTCAGGTTTCTCAAAAATGGTTCCATCTCTGTGGTAATTCGAGCTAATCTATAGCCTTGGGATTTCACTACATTATACTTGGTTTTTGTAGGATGTAGACTTTTACTGTGGAGTAATAAGTTAACCCTCGTTGGTTTTCTGAATAGATCAGTGGTGATTCTGTTATTGTTGATGTCCTTGGAAATCTGCATATCTAAGAAAGTGGTTGAAGTACAGCTATGGGAAGAGGTAAACTTCAGGAAGGGGGTTGTTTGTTTGAGGTAAGTAATAAAATCTCCAAGCTGCAAGGTGTCACCTTCCCACACAATAAAGACATTGTCAATAAAACGTAAATAGCATGTGATATGCTGCATGTAGTCTGTGTTGTTTAACACAAAGTCCTCCTCCCATTTGCCCAGGGCTATGTTAGCTATGCTGGGAGCCATGGCAGCCCCCATTGCTATACCAGTTTTTGTTTGTAGTGTTTGCCATTGAAAGTAAAGAAATTGAAGTCCAGTACAAGATTAATGAGCTTGCTTAACTTTTGCAGTTGTGCCTGTGTACCCTGATTATGTTTCTTAAAAGACTCCATAGCTGCTGTTATACAGTAATTGTGAGGGAGCACTGTGTACAAGGATTCCACATCAATAGTTACCAAAATACTGTCAGCTTCCACTGTAATGTTTTTATTTTCTTCAAAAAATCCATTGAATCTCTTATGTATGACTTATTCTTTTCTGCTAGAGGTTTCAGCAAGTAATCAAGGTAAATGGCTGTGGCTTCAGTAAGGGAACCTCCACTTGCTACCACCGGTCTATAAGGTGGGTCTTCTCTGTTCTTGTGTGGCTTTGGTATTCCAAAAAAGTAAGGTACACGTGGGCATGGGCTCCATAAATAATTATAAAGATTTTCAGTGATAAGTTTTTCTTCCCATAATGTGGTGAGATTAGTGTTCCATAAATCATATGCTCTTTTTATGTCATCCATGGTAAATAGCTCATAAAATCTGTTATCCTCCAGCATGTTCTCTGTCTTTTGGTTGTAGCTAGTGGTATCAATCACAAGTATACCTCCTCCCTTGTCTGCCTTTATTACACACCTGGATTTATCATTGCCTAGCTCAAGCAATGCTTTTCTTTCTTCCTGTGTTAAGTTATAAAGTTTTTTCTTTGGAGGTTTTTTAAGCAGTTTCCTGATATCCATCTCACATTTCACTTCGAAAGCAGCTAGTGTTTCATGTAGTGGTGGACAATAGCTGCTAGGCCTTTTTATAGTTTCATCAATAGGCTTATTTTCAGTGTCATTACTTTTGCCATGAAACTGTACCCTTAAGTTGAGCTTCCTCACAAACATTTTAAGGTCTATCAGTACTTGAGCAACCTCACTCCTGCAGCTTGGAACAAAAGTAAGTCCTTTGGACAACACACTTTTTTCCTCTTCTGTCAGTGCTTTAACAGAGTGGTTCCAAATAAGTGGAGCACCTGTTATTGTGGTACCTGTTGTTGTTGTTATTGTACCTGTTATTGTGGCTGTTTCCTCTGTCTGAGCCTGGGATCTGGGTTGTAGTCGGGGTTCCAGTCGGGATTGCCCAGGTATTGTATTTCCCTCACCCCTGTCCACTGTTTTGTTCTCCTGTCTCCCTGGGAGTTTGTGGATAGAGTATAAGACCTCTGGAATTCCTCCTCTCCTTTCTGGAATCTCGGTGGGTTGTAGTAGTATTCCTCGCTGTGGCTGTGGTATGGGGGGACCTGGTAAGAGGGACAAGCTCTGGGGCTCTGGTGGTGGTCGTCGTTCTTGTTCTGGTACTGGTGCTGGCTTCGGTATTGGTGTGGTGGTTGATGTCTGTGCTGTCGATATTGGTCTTCCTGAAGAAACTGGTCTCTGTGATGGTGTTGCTGCTCCTGGTAGCTGGATTGTCTGTGGTCCCGGTTGTCCTGGTAGTCCTGTAATTCGTCCTGTAGAACTCTCTGTCATTTCTGGTTGCCGCTGTGGCTTATGTTCCTGTCCTGACCCTTCTGTGATGTCAAAGGCTTCTGCGGAGTGTTGATAGCCAGAGGGGATTGGGACTGTGGGGAATGAGATGCTGGAGGGGCAGTCTCCTGGTGGTCCTGTATTGTGCCCCTGTCTGGTTTCGTGCGAGGATCTCCCCTGGGAAAATCCCGTTGAGGTCTGCTGGCACGGTTATATTTTCCCTTATATCTCCTGTAATAACTAGAACCTTGTCTGTTGTTGGTTAAGATGTACGATTAAAGTACATTAGGGCTATATATTATTATGACAGCTACTAGGTAGGGCAGGACCAGCTCGAATGTCACACTGATGGGGGAAGGGATGTGAATTTAACATGTGTACCAATAACACTTTGTTTTACAGCACAATAAACCACTCCCATGCCTGATAAAAAGTATATATATATATATTTAAAAAGCTTGTGAGGAAATTATTACTCTATTTTTGTTTTACTTGGATCGCTTGTCTGTGTACTTAATAAAGGATTTTTGACTGGAAACAGACTGCCTGCCTTGCTTGGATTACTTTCGAATACTTAGTAATGCTGTAGAATTATATATTTTCTATTATTACTTTTTGACTTGATGAGTTTACGTTCGCTACTTCTACTACTATTGTCTGATCTGATTAATATACAGTGATTAACTAGAAATATATGGACTGAAAATCTTCCACACAGAGAAGTTTCTTACACTGTTTTGTTTTTTAGACCCACTACACTTTAATGGGTTGTTTTGAGACTTCGGGGATACCGCGGAGATTACTTGTAATTTATTTATTTCAATACTGACATTTTATTATGCATAGATATGCAGTGAACTTCTCCACTGTGTCACTGGGAGAACAGTATGCAATGCATTAAATTCCTCTGACTGTGACATTGTGTCATTATCAAACATATCCAGTCATAAAACCAACCCCATACTGCAAACCTAACTTTGCATAACTAAAGTTTAGGCCTTGGCCCATGACAAAGACAGTGCTTTAAAGTGTACCACATGATGCAGTTCACATCTGTTGCATGCCTTTCTTTTTGTAATTCAGCAACACAGCTGGGATTTTTTAGGCCTGTACCCTAGACATGCATAACAATTAAACTGTGATTATTGCAAGCTACTCTTCATAAAGCATGCTCTGGTGTGATAATATCCACACAGCTCTAATAATGTGCAAGTTTTCTTTTTTAATGCAATCACTTAAGTCTATGTTTAAAAGGCATAGTGATAATGTCATTATTTGCTGCAACCAGCTTTTCCTAAAAACTGTAGAATCACTATAAAGGTTTCACAATCAGTTGAACGGCAAAATAATGTTTATTAATCTTACATTTTTTACTTTCATCTAACATACTACCATTTTTAATGCAAAGTAAAATATTGTTTGCTTATTTAACTCAAACTAAAGTGGGCAAGTGGAAAAGTACTACTGTTTCAAATGTGCATACACACTTGCTTTATAACAAGAACAAATAATGTATCTCTAGGCACTGCAACACCAACATAGTTCATAGCTGTCCAGTAGAGACAGCAGGTTGGCAGTTTCTGTCCCTTAATTTTCAGGATGTATTAAGGCAGGATTTCAGCTGAACCTTGCAGATAATAACCACTGCAGAGTCCCACAGTGACAAATTTGGAAGCTGTAGTAAAGGCATGCTGGTAGCAATATGATGTCAGCGAGAAACATAGCAATGCATGTCTGAAGGAAACAAGTCATGTTGATAGAGTAGGACAGCAACAGCGAGACATACATAGACAGTGTCACATAGATTTAAAGTGCAGTGTGGGAAAGCCCTTAAATGTATCATTTTTGACACAAGCAGCATCCTTAAAATAGTATACTATGTTCATTAAATGTGAAGTGACTTGCCACTTGTTTTCTTCCAAAAAGCTGGTGTAAACTTCAACTTTTGAGAATTTAAGATTCTTTATCCACTCATTTCAATTCAGTAGGCAATGGTCTTTGCAAAATTGTACCTATTAGTCTGAACTTTTTTGTTGCTGAACTGTTCATTTCTTTAAGATTCATGGAGATTCATTTAAGAAGCATGTTATGATGCATTATGTCTATTACCATCAGATTTTACAACATGACTGCAGACACTGAGAACATAGAAAAGTTATGAGACTGGGTGGGACCATCAAATTTATCTATACAGTCTAAGAATGATTTCTAAACATTGTAAGCAAAATGTAAAAATGTCATATAGTGTATTGCAACACTTAAATCCTCCTTAATTGCTGCATTATGACAAATAAAGTAAATAAACACAAGTATAAGGGGATGCTGAGAAGTAAATAATTCAGAAGCATGTACAACTGGAGAAAGGTCATGTGGGGTATTCCATGAAAGCTTGCTGTACACCACTCTATTATCATTCTGCAAACAACTCATCCTCTACAACAGCCTTTAGATTCAGAAAGTCCAAATCAAAACCAGCCATTACAACATGGATATGTAATTTCCACCCAGAATACCATATCCTTTTCAACAGCAGTCTGAGCTGTTCCATACCATCACCTGTCAAAGATTATATCTTACATTGCCTACCAAGACTGTGTCAGTGATAAAGACCTTTGGCATCATCACCCTTTTATGCATGATCCCACTGTCTTATGAGCAGAATGGTATAATTCAGTGATTATACTTAAAAGAACCTCTAGTAATGCAATGCCCAAATCAGTGGCACTTCCTGCCGGCAAGTTATTGAAATAAGTGCCATCCACTGCACCATAAACCCTTTCTGTGATTAATAGAGATGTGACATTGCTGGCAGTTTTTATAGGTGTTACCAGTGTATTTTTATTTCAATTGCTCATTTTCATTACTTCTGTTCTGGTCATATGATATATCATACATGCAGGAAGAAGTAAAAACCTGAAGATGAAATTTGACTTCCCAAGAAATGTTGCAGCAAAACTGGACTTAACTCACAAATGTATAGTACAGAATAAAACGCTTCACGACTGTGAGTGGGAGATCATGCTAATCATACCCCTCAACCTTTTAGAGTAAAAAATCTGGACAAAGCCATGAAAAACGTGGCACAAATAGAGACAATTTTTAAATACTACTTTTACAAAGTTGATAGAATAACAAGTTTTGCATTAGCATGAATTTTCTGAAGGGTATGAAGTCTAAAACTCAAATGTCTGTCATTATTTTCTAACTTCAGTCTTTAATGATTTGCCACTAATTTGCCAGAAAGCCACAATTTTATGAAAAACAGACCAAAAATATAAGGCAAAAATGTGGACATTCTGCAAAAATCTGTACATTTGAGAGGTATGGTACTAATAGGTTCATAGGTGTTGTACTTGGCCAATGGCCCTGGAGCCTTTACAAGCCTAGCCCATAGGATTACCCTGGCATCGTGCCACCTGACCTTAGTTCCCAGTGCCTCTGTCAAGTAAAGCCACTAGAGTGATCCCCAGGGTGAAGTTTCTATTTCCCATCCACTCATCAAGATTTCTCATGAAGAGGGGTAGTGAGGTGCTCCACTTGACATGTATGGAAAGTCTGTTCCATAGGATGGGCAGTCTCTTGGTTATGAACCCATTCCTCCAGCATGTTCTGTTGATTTTGATAATGAGGGTGAGGTCTCTGGAGCGTGTAGTGTGGAGGGATTGGGAATCTTTTAGATGTAGCATTTCTAACAGAGCTGGGTCAGATATGGCTTTGTAAGTCAAGCAGGGATCGCCTCTAAGTAGGTGATATGAGACAGAGAATAGTTGCAGTTTTTTGAGTCTATCCATATAGGACAAGTGTTTAAGGCCTAGGATCCTCTTTGTGAGGTACTTTTCCACCCTCTCCAGTTGTTGCAGGTGTCTAGTGAGGTACATGCTAAATGGGGCATTGTACTCGATGATTGGCCTAATGAGGGAAGAGTAGAGGGAGACAATGACCTCTTTCTTCTGGAATGCAAAACCCTTATTAATGAGATGTGCTACACAGAAGGAATTTTTAACCACAGTGGCAATGTGGTGGTCAAAAGAGAGGTTGCTGTCAACCTGTGTTCCCAGATCTCTTATGATGCCTTCTGTGTTCACTGGACTAACATCGCTGTGGTAATTCATAGGAACTGAGTTTTTCCCAAAGGGGATGATGACACATTTTTTGGCATTGAACTTAAAGTCATGGGTCTGACACCAGTCATTGGTCTCAGTGAGGCCTTTCTGTAGGATGTCAACATCACTTGGGGAGTTAATTATGGCTCCCAGTTTGCAGTTGTCTGTGAACTTTGTCAGCCAGTGTCCATTTGTGTTGGCATGGACTTCAGAGAAGTAGATACCAAACAGGAGAGGACTCAGGACCGAACCCTGTGGGACTCCACTCGTGACTGGTCGGCAGTCTGACTTGGAGTCATCTACTTTCACACTGTGGGTTCTACCTCTGATCCAGTTTGCAACACACCTAGTGATATAGGGGTTGATGACTAGCTTAGTGAGTTGTTCTATGATTCCTGAGTGGGGAATGGTATTAAAGACCTTGGCCAGATCAAGGTAGGTTGTATGAACCACCTTGCCTTCATCCACAGCTCTGGTGACTGACTCAAAGAAGTCGACCAAGTTGAGCAGGTATGATCTACTCTTCACAAAACCAAACTGTGTGGGATCCATAGTTTGGCGATTCCCTATATCCTTGTTTATTAGGTCCATGATGATGCGTTCCATTGCTTTGCATATCAGACTTGTCAGGCTAATGGGGGTGATAGTTCCCACGGACTGTAGTCACTCTTCCTTTGTGGAGAGGGATGACTGTAGCAGTGCGCCATTCAGTAGGGACAAAAGCCTGAGGTGAGGCTGTGATTGAACAGGGCACACAGGTGAGGTGCCAGTTCACTCTGTAGTTCATGTAGAACACAGTCAGGGATATTGTCAAGTCCCATAAAAGCTGTATTCTTGGCCTTGGACAGTGCTGTTTTAATCTGTGCAGCAGTTATACTGGGTGCCTGGCAATCTACTGGTATTGTGATTGGTCCTTTGGGGGGAGCAGTAAAGTTGGTACTGAATCTGTCAGCCAGTACACTGGCAATATATATTGGCTCGGTATAGGAGGTGCCATTGTGCAACAGCTCAAATCTGGGTATAGCTGTGGAGATTCTTTACATAACTATAGAAGGCCTTGTGGTTGTCTTTACTATCTGCTGCAATTCTGTTTTCATAGCTAGCTTTAGAGGATTTAACGAGGGATCTCAACTTTTTGTTGAGGCTGATAAGGAAGTTTTTCCAGTCCTGGGACTTCACCTTATTTCACATCAGTTTCCTCCTTCTGTGGTAGAGTTTGTTTATGGTAGGGGACCACCAGATTGGCTTCCTTTTTTCGAGGACAGTGTCTTGATTTTATTGGGTATTGTGAGATCCATGCATTTCTGTATGTGTTCGTACAGGGCATTAGTGTATGGTTCGGCAGTCATGCAGCTGTTCTCCAATTGCATGGGTGCTGTGAAGTTAACCACTTCTGTTTTTAGGAGCGCAATATTAGCTTTGGAGACATTTTTCATGGTGGTTACTTTTGCGGGGGGGGGGGGGTTGGTGGGGATGGGAGGGATGTGTATTTCCAAGGTGATTAGTTTGTGGTCAGATCTAACCATGGAGTAGATGACTATTGGTATAGAGCAATGGTTGCCCATGTTAGTAATGACCAGGTCAAGGATGTTGCTTCCTCTAGTGGGGGTAAGAATGAGCTGGTCCAGGGCATTTGAATTAATGAATTCCAGGAAACGTGCAAGTGTATTGGTACATGAGTAGTTTTCCTAGTTAATCGAGGGGTAGTTGAAGTCGCCCAGTATGAGAGTGTTAGGTTGGACCCTAATATTCTCCGGGGTGCTTAGGAACATGGAGTGTGAGTCTTGGGTCATGGTTGCAGACCTATAACAGGCTACAACCTCAATCGCTGTCTTACCCAGTGTTAGTTGCAGCTGAAGTATCTCTGATGCATTATGTTGGGCTACCAGTCTGGAGGTGTGCACATCCTTTATGAATATGGAAACATCACTGCCTTTGGAGCTTTGGTCCAAGTTCTGGGGCTGAAAGGTGTGGAATGAGTTACAGTCTGGTAGTGCAGGGGTGCTTTCTGCTGCCTTGAACCATCTCTCTGTTACAGCACAAATGTCAATGCTCTCCATTTTAAGGAGTGCTTCGAGTGAGTGCATTTTGAGATTTAGACTTCTAGTGTTGAGCAGCGTGACCCTCAGATTGCATTTGTTTATAGGTTCATAGGTTCATAGGTTTATACTAGGCTATCTGCCCTAAGGCATTTATAAGCCTAGCCCAAATTATTGTGGCTTACGCCACCCCTTATATGAAAAAATACTGTGCCCATTAGTTTGTTGTGCCTCTGTCCAGCAGTGACCCAGATATGATTCCCGGGGTAAACCTACGATCTCCCATCCACAGGTCTAGATTTCTCTTGAACAGAGTCAGCGAGGTGCTCTGCCTCACATGGACCGGGATTCTATTCCACAGCATAGGGAGTCTCTGAGTGATAAATCTATCCCTCCAGCATGTCCTATTTATATCCGTGCTAAGGTTTAAGTCGCTTGCTCTAGTGGTTTTGGTGGATTTGGATTTTTGAGGTGGAGCATGTCCATTAATTCCGGGTTGGACATGGCCTTGTATGTCAGGCACATGTCACCTCTGAGCAGACGGTATGCGACTGAATAGAGCTGGAGTTTCTTCAATCTGGCAGCATATGACAGATTTTGGAGTCCCTTTATCCTTTTGGTGAGGAACTTTGGGGTCTCTCCAATTGCTGCAGATGTCGGGTGAGATACATCCCGAATGGGGCATTGTACTCGATCATTGGTCTGATAAGTGAAGAGTACAGGGAACAATGACCTCACTAGATCTGGATGTGAATCCCTTCATGATCAGGTGGGCAATGTAGAAGGTCTTTCTAACCACTTTAGCAATGTGAGTGTCAAAAGAAAGGCCACTGTCAACCTGGGTCCCCAGGTCCCTGATAACCTCTTCTGTGCTTAGTGGATTGCCACCTATATGGTAGCTTGGGGTTACCTTGTTTTTCCCGAAGGGTATGACTATACATTTTTGGCGTTAACTTCAGGCCATGGCTCTGGCACCAGCTATCTGTTTCCGTGAGTCCCTTCTGAAGGATATCAGTGTCCGATGCACTTTCCACTATGGCCCAGTTTGCAGTCATCTGCAAACTTTGTCAGCCAAAGTCCTCCCATGTTGGCCTGTACTTCTGAGAAGTAGATGCCAAACAATAGGGGCCAAGGACCGAGCCCTGTGGGACACCACTTGTGACCGGCTTGGAGTCTGACACAGCCAGCAACTCTAACCCTGTGGGTTCTGTCCTTAAGCCAGTTTGCAACCCATCTTGTGACATATGGGTTTACATTTAAGCTGGTAAGTTTTTCTACAATACCCGAGTGGGGTATTGTGTCGAAAGCCTTTGCAAGGTCAAGGTAGGCTGTATGGACTGCCTTTCCTCATCAATGGCCTTGGTGACTATTTCAAGAAGTCGACCAAGTTCAAAAGGCATGATCTTCCCTTGACAAAGCCAAACTGGGTCGGGTCCAATGTCTGCAAGTCCCTATATCTTTGTTTATGAGCTCCATTATGATCCTCTCCATAGCTTTGCAGACTAGACTTGTTAAGCTTATGGGGCGTAATTACCAGGGTCCGTAGAGGCGCCACCTTTGTGGAGTGGGACCACAGTTGCCGCACGCCACTCCTTGGGCACGTATCCTGTGGTAAGGCTGAGATTAAACAGCTGCCTTATGTGCGGGTTTAATTCCTCATTTAGCTCGTAGCACACAGCCGGGGACACCATCCGGTCCCATTGATGCTGTGTTTTTAGCTTTAGAGAGAGCAGCTTTCACCTGCGCATTTGAGATGTCCGGGAGGCTACACTCGGCTGGGATAGTTATCTCTCCTTTAGGGGAGAGGGGTGAAGTTTGCACTGAACCTGTCTGCCAGTATGTTGGCAATGTCTGTGGGTTCAGTGATTTTTGTATCATTTTGGACTAATTCTGAGCATATCTGTGAGTTTCCACCCAGGTTCCTAACATAGCTGAAAAAGGCCTTATGATTGTCCTTTGAATCCATGGCAATTTTTCTCTCAAAATTGGCCTTAGTTGATTTTATGAGTGCTCGTATTTTTTACTAATAATGATCAGGGGTGACTTCCTTTTATGGATTTTGTTCTATCATGTAATAGCTTTCTCCTCTTATTGTAAAGTTTGTTAATGGCTGGGGTCCACCAGACTGGACGTTTGCCCTTTGTGGAAAGAGTCTTGGTTTTATTTGGGATTGCCTGATCCATGCAGTCCTGGAGGTGTTCATAGAAGGCATTTGTAAGGGCTTCCGAGCTTGGGTTGTGGTTTCCTCTGACTCAGGGGCCTTGAAGGATACCACACCAGTCTTGAGTAGTGTGAAGTTTGCTTTAGAGAAGTTCTTCACTATGGTCTTTTGTTTGGGGTGGGGGCGGATGTGGATTTCCAGTGAGATTAGTTTATGATCAGATCTCACCAATGAGGGATATACTTCCGGTGTGGAGCATTTTGTCCCCATGTTTGTGACAATGAGATCTAGTATATTTTCTCCTCTCGTGGGAACAGTGACTAGCTGTTCCATGGCATTTGAATTTATGAACTCCAGGAACCGTTGGGCTAGAAAGTTAGGGCTTGAGTAATGTTCCCAGTCTATATTCGGTAGTTGAAGTCACCCAATATGATGGTGTTTGGAGATACATTTATACCCTCCAGTGTCTTCAGGAAGGCTGTGTGGGGTTCCTGAGTTTGAGAGGGTGGCCTGTAGCATGCTACAATTTGTAGAGCAGTTTTGCCTATTGTTAGTTGCACCTGGATGGTTTCCGAAGCTTCATGCGTTGCCACCAACCTGGAGGTGTGAGTATCCTTTATGAATATGGATACACCCTCCTTTTGTGGAGTGGTCCGGGTTTTGGGGCCGAACGCATGATATGAGGTAAAACCTAATAGTGCCGGGTGCTCTCAGGAGCCTTGAACCAGGTTTCAGTTACAGCACAGACATCGATGTTCTCCATACTGAGAAGGGCCTCGAGTGCGTGCATTTTGAGATTTAGACTTCTGGCATTGAGCAGCATTACCCTCAATTTCTTCCCATTTTTGTTTTCTAGGGTGGTAGGTTTAGAATTTGAGCCTTGCCTAAAAAAGGCACTATGGGGGTGGCAAGAGCCTTAGCCAATATCCGGAATCCCAGGGGTGACAGGTGCAAGCCGTCCCTTGCGAAGCAGCGTGGCTTGTCAAGCATGTCATCCCAGGCAGACAGACACTGGATCCCCTTTGAATGACACCAGACATTAAGCCAATTGTTAAAGCTGATCATCTTGCTATATAGTTGTTACAGTGGTGATTTGGTCTTTGGAACACCATCTAAAAAAGGCACTATAGCAGTGGCAAGAGCCTTAGCCAGTATTCAGAAGCCCAGGGTTTTGACAGATGCAGGCCATCTCTGGCAGTGCATTGAAGTCTGTTAATCATGTCATCACAGGCAGACAGATACTGGACCCCCTTAGAATGACATCAGAAATTTAGCTAGTTGTTGAAATCAATCATTTTCTGCTTGTACTGTGGTATCATTCTGGGTGATGGTAGGATGCTGATCAAGACTAGGGTCGTACCCGCCTGGGCTACATAATCCGAGAGGCCTTCCATGTCTCTTTTCATGTAGTCCAGGGAGGTACATAGTTTAATAGTTTCATAGTTTAGTACCAGGCTATCTGCCCTGGGGCATTTATAAGCCTAGCCATAGTGATGTGGCTTTCGCCACCCCATGTAATGGTACAAAAGTGTACAGAAATAGATTTAGAATACTGTGTCTCTGTCTATTAGTGACACAATGAAGACCCCCTTACATAATAGAATTCGTTTACTGTGCCTCTGTCTAGTAGTGACACAGAGATGACCCCCGGGGTAAACCTACGATCTCCCATCCACTCGTCAAGATTTCTCTTGAAGAGTGTCAGTGAGGGGCACTGCCTAACATGAACTGGGATTCCGTTCCAGAGTATGGGAAGCCTCTGGGTTATGAATCTGTCCCTCCAGCATGTCCTATTCATATTTGTGCTGAGGTTTAAATCTTTAGCTCTCGTGGTGCTGATGGATTTGGATTTTTTGAGGTGGAGCATGTCCATCAATTCCTGATTGGACATGGCCTTGTACGTCAGGCACAGATCACCTCTGAGTAGGCGGTATGCTACTGAATAGAGCTGGAGTTTCTTTAGTCTGGCAGCATATGACATATGTTGGAGACCCTTGATCCTCTTGGTGAGGTACTTTTGGGGTCTCTCCAGCTGTTGCAAGTGCCGGGTGAGGTACATACCAAATGGGGCATTGTACTCAATCATGGGCCTGATAAGGGAGGAGTATAGGGGTACAATGACCTCCTTTGATCTGGATGTGAATCCCTTCATGATAAGGTGGGCAAGGTAGAAAGTCTTTCTAACCATTTTGGCAACGTGGGTGTCAAATGAGAGGTCACTATCGACTTGGGTCCCCAGGTCTCTGATTACTTTTTCCATACTCAGTGGGTTACTGTCTATGTGATAATTTGTGGGTACTTTGTTTTTCCCAAAGGGGATGACTATACATTTTTTGGCATTTAATTTAAGGCCATGACTCCGGCACCAGTTGTCCGTTTCAGTGAGGCCTTTCTGTAGGATGTATGTGTCAGCTGGTGTATCGACTATGACACCTAGTTTGCAGTCATCTGCGAACTTTGTCAGCCACAACCCTCCCATGTTTGCTTTCACATCTGAGAAATAAATGCCGAACAAGAGGGGTCCCAGGACAGAGCCCTGTGGGACACCACTTGTGACTGGCTTTGAGTCTGACATGGCTCCAGCGATTTTGACTTTATGGGTTCTATCCTTTAGCCAGTTTGCAACCCATCTTGTGACATATGGATTTACATTTAAGCTGTTGAGCTTGTCTATGATGCCTGAGTGGGGTATTGTGTTGAAAGCTTTAGCCAAGTCCAGGTAGGCTGTATGGACTGCTTGCCTTCATCAATGGCTCTAGTGACTGTTTTGAAAAAGTCAACCAGGTTCAAAAGGCAGGATCTGCCCTTTACAAAGCCGAACTGGGTGGGATCAAGTGTCTGTAGGTCCCCAATGTCTCTGTTTATGAGTTCCATAATGATTCTTTCCATAGCTTTGCAGACCAGGCTGGTTAAGTTTATGGGGCGGTAGTTACCAGGGTCTGTAGAGGTGCCTCCTTTGTGGAGTGGGACCACTGTTGCTGTACGCCAGTGTTCAGGTACATATCCTGTAGTAAGGCTAAGGTTAAATAGCATTTTTATGTGCGGGTTTAGCTCCTCTTGGAGTTCACGTAGCAAGCAACCCGGGATACTGTCGGGTCCCATTGATGCTGTGTTTTTAGCTTTGCTGAGGGCGGTTCTCACCTGGACATCTGAGATGACAGGGAGGTTACATTCAGCTGGGATAAGTATTTCTTCTTTTGGGGGTGAGGGAGGGGAGAAATTTGCACTGAACCTGTCTGCCAGAATGTTGGCAATATGTGTGGGTTCAGTGTATTTTTTGTCATTGTGAACTAACTCTGAGCATATCTGAGGGTTTCCGCCCAGGTTTCTAACATAGCAGAAGAAGGCCTTGTGGTTATCTTTGCGATTTTTCTCTCAAAGTTGGCCTTGGATGTTTTTATGAGAGAACGTAGCTTTCTACTAGTGCTGATCAGAGATGCCTTCTCTTTATGGGATTTTGCTCTGTCGTGCAGTAACTACCTTCTTTTGTTATACAATTTGTTTATGGCTGGGGTCCACCAGACAGGACACCTGCCCTTGGTGGAGAGGGTCTTGGCTTTATTTGGGATTGCATGATCCATGCATTCTTGGAGATGTCTGTAGAAAGCATTTGTGAAGGATTCAGCATTGTGGGATGTGGTTTCCACTGGCCCAGTGGGCTTAAAGGATACCATCTCAGTCTTAAGAAGTGTAAAGTCGGCTTTTGAGAAGTTTTTCACTGTAGTCTTTTGTGTTGGGGGTGGAGGTGGGATATGTATATCCAGGTTGATTAGTTTGTGGTCAGATCTCACTAGTGAGGGGTATACTTCTGGTGTGGAGCACTTTGTCCCCATGTTTGTGATGATCAGGTCTAGTATATTATCTCCCCTTGTGGGAGAGGTGACTAGTTGTTCCATTGCATTTGAATTTATGAATTCCAGGAACCTTTGGGCTAGGGTGTTAGGGCTAGAATAATGCACCCAGTCTATGTTAAGGTAGTTGAAGTCTCCCAATATGATGGTGTTTGGTGAGACATTCATATCCTCCAATGTCTTCAGGAAGGCTGAATGGGGTTCCTGAGATTGGGAGGGTGGTCTGTAACATGCTACCAGTTGTATAGCAGTTTTGCCTATGGTTAGTTGCACCTGAATGGTCTCTGATGCTTCATGTGTTGCCACTAACCTGGAGGTGTGGGTGTCCTTGATGAATATGGACACTCCCCCTCCTTTTTTGGTTTGGCCTGAGTTTTGGGGCCGAAAAGCGTGATACGAGGTATAGCCTGGTAGCGCTGGGGTGCTCTCAGGAGCCTTGAACCAGGTTTCAGTTACTGCACAGACATCGATGTTCTCCATACTGAGGAGTGCTAGGTCATTCACACCCACATACACAATGACAGAGTCATATTTGTACCTGTTGTTCAGGGATGTGAGTGCATGCATTATGTGTTGGATCCTGGCACCTGACAGGCAGCTGACTGTTACTTTCTCCTTATTCAACCTAGTGAGTGGGACATCAGTGTGCCTCACTATTGAGTCACCTATGACTAGTGTGTTGGGCATGCTATTTTGCCTTAGGGGCTTTGGTTGAGTGGCACACTGTTTAGGAGAGTTATGTGTCTCATGATTAGTGTTGTGTTGTGGTGGAAAAAGTGCATTTCTGCCTTGGAGTTCTCTGCTTTTTGGGTAGATTTTTATTGAGAGCCTCTGCAAAGGTGGGTGTGTGGTTTATTTTTTTATGTGAAGGCAGTGCTGGTGTGTGTTCTGGAGGGCTATATGTTCCATGTGGTGTGGTGCAAATGTTGACCTTATCCTCTTGACAAGCTATTTCAGTCTTGGCTGGAGAGTGTGCGGCTTCCAATTTGGATATATAAGCGCATCTCTCGCAAATCTGAGTGTTGGGAGGAAAGAGGAGAGGGTTGTCAGTGTACATGAGGCAGTTGCTACATTGCCTCAGGATGACAAAGCTCACCAGGTTAATAGAAGAAAGCACAGGGAACTGACCTTTAGACATGCCTGTAGGGGTGGATATTAATAATAAGTACTGGAGCTGATTCCTTGTAGAACATTTAGTGCTGGTAGCACTTTTGTGTGCTACAATAATTGCTACAAGAAGTTTGGTAAAGTGCTACACTAATAAACTAGTAAAAGTGCAGGAGAGGGGAGAACTAGCAGAACTAAGGGAAAAATTGAAGAGCACACATTTTGGCACCACTCAGAAGCTTACAAACAGTCCTGGATACAGCAAATCTGTATCTGGAAAACACTAGTTCCAGGAAGGGCAGGAAACAGTCTTGTTTTTTTTTTGTTTGTTTTTTTAGTAGAAAGTAAAGAGAGATAATTCAAAATTTGGAAAGCTAAAGGGGTGGGCCTTTGCTAAGTTCTCACTATAAACAGTAGAATGAGCTGAGGTAATGTGACTGGGGAGGAGTGTAAAGTATCAACTTTATACCAGAGGCAGGCAACTCAAAGCCACCAAGAATTAAGACCACCACAAGAACGGCATAGGGAGAGGGGAAAAACAGTTGTACAGATTACAGAAATATTAAATCAAAAGTGCAGAAGATAATTGAGAATAAACACTTTTCTTTTCTTAATATCACAGTAGGCAGTAGGTCAGTCTCTCTGCAGCTTAGAACAGCTTCAGCAAACAGGTATATCGATTAAAACACTGGCTGTTAAAGGTAGAGGAACAGAAACCTATCCAATCAACAATAAGAGTTTTGCAGGAATGCCCCTAGCTAGATTAAACTAGTCCTGTTCACTCTCCCCACAGAGAAAACATATAGGCCTCTTGACAAACTGACGTAACAGTAACAGCTATTCAGTTCTATCATACAACAAGGTAAGAGGAAAGGGTTGTCAGTGTACATGAGGCAGTTGCTACATTGCCTCAGGATGACAAAGCTCACCAGGTTAATAGAAGAAATCACAGGGAACTGACCTTTAGACATGCCTGTAGGGGTGGATACTAGCAGAACTAAGGGACAAATTGAAGAGCACACTTTTTGGCACCGCTCAGAAGCTTACAAACAGTCCTGGATACAGCAAATCTGTATCTGAGAAACACTAGTTCCAGGAAGGGCAGGAAACAGTTCCTGTTCACTCTCCCCAGAGAGAAAACAGATAGGCCTCTAGACAAAAGATTTCACTGAAAACTGAGGGTAACATTAACAGATATTCAGCTCTATCACACAACGAAAAGGACAGTAAAAACAGTTGCACAGATTACAGAGATATTAAATCAAAAGTGCAGAAGATAATTGAGAATAAACACGTACCTTTTCCCAATATCACACTAGGCAGTAGGTCAGTCTCTCTGCAGCTTAGAATAGCTTCAACAAATAGGTGTATCTGATGCAAAACACTGGCTATTAAAGGCAGAGGAACAGAAACCTATCCAATTAACAATTGGGTGGGAATTCCCAGATATGCTCAGAATTAGTCCAAAATGACAAAAAATACACCGAACCCACAGACATTGCCAACATCCTAGCTGACAGGTCCAGTGCAAACTCCCCCCCCCCCCCACCAAAAGGGCTTATATCTATCCCAGCAGAGTGCTGCCCCCCTGACATCTCAGATGCTCAGGTAAGAGCTGCCCTCTCCAAAGCAAGAAACACAGCATCAATGGGACCAGACGGTGTCCCGGGCTGCGTCCTACATGAACTCCAAGAAGAGCTAAACCCAAACCTAAAACTACTGTTCAATCTCAGCCTTACTACAGGATATGTACCCAAAGAGTGGCGTACAGCAACAGTGGTCCCTCTCCACAAAGGTGGTGCCTCAACGGATCCTGGAAACTATCGCCCCATAAGTCTCACTAGCTTGGTCTGCAAAGCTATGGAAAGGATCATCATGGACCTTATAAATAAAGATATTGGGGACCTACAGACACTGGATCCTACCCAGTTCGGCTTTGTTAAGGACAGATCCTGCCTCTTAAACCTGGTCAATTTTTTTGAAACAGTCACTAAGGCCATTGACAAGGGGATGGTGGTCCACACAGCCTATCTGGACCTCGCAAAAGCCTTCGATACAATACACCACTCGGGCATTATAGATAAGCTCACCAGCTTAAATATAAAACCCTATGTCACTAGATGGGTTGCAAACTGGCTCAAGGACAGAACCCACATGGTTAGAATAGCTGGAGCCATGTCAGACTCCAAACCAGTTACAAGTGGCGTCCCACAAGGCTCAGTCTTGGGACCTCTCTTGTTCGGTATATATTTCTCGGAGGTACAGGCCAACATGGAAGGACTGTGGCTGACCAAGTTCACAGATGACTGCAAACTGGACACCATAATAGACTCTCCAGCTGACACAAGCATCCTCCAAAAGGGCCTCATAGAAACAGACAACTGGTGCCAGAGCCATGGCCTCAAGCTAAACGCCAAAAGTGTATAGTCATCCCTTTGGCAAAAACAGTGCCCACAAATTACCACATAGGTGGTAATCCATTAAGTACAGAAGAAGTAATTAGGGACCTGGGGACCCAAGTTGATAGCAATCTCTCATTTGACAACCACGTGGCCAAAGTGGATAGAAAAACATTTTATATAGCCCACCTAATCATGAAGGGATTCACATCTAGATCAGGGGAGGTCATCGTGCCTCTTTACTCATCCCTCATCAGGCCTATAATTGAGTACAATGCCCCTTTTGGGATGTACCTTACCAGACACCTGCAGCAATTGGAAAGACCCCAAAAGTACCTCACCAAGAGGATCAAGGGGCTCAAACAGATGCCGTATGCTGCCCGGTTAAAGAAACTCCAGCTCTACTCAGTGGCATACCGCCTGCTCAGAGGCGATCTGTGCCTGACGTATAAAGCCATGTCCAACCTGGAATTAATGGACATGCTGCACCTCAGAAAATCCAAATCCCATCGAGCTACGTGCTCGAGGGACTTAAACCTCAGCACTGAAATAAATAGGACATGCTGGAGGGACAGATTCATAACCCAGAGGCTCCCTTCACTCTGGAATAAAATCCCAGTCCAGGTTAGACAGAGTCCCTCATTGACTCTCTTCAAGAGGAATCTTGATGAGTGGATGGGAGATCGTAGGTTTACCCCGGGTATCACTTCTGTGTCATTGTTAGACAGAAGCACAGTATACTAACCTCGAAAAAGGGCATAGCAAAATTAATTTAAAATGTGTGGCGAAAGCCATACACACTCTGGCTAGGCTTATAAATGCCCTAGGGCAGATAGCCTAGTATGAACCTATGAACCTATAACAGTTTTGCAGCTAGATTAATTAATGTTCAAAGAATATGAATTGGATGAGATCGGAAGGCTAAATGGGCTTGCAAATTAAAAAACAATGTATGCATCTGAACAACGTGATATTCTTATATCACTGGAAAAGAACATTCAGATACAGTAGGAAACTAGCTTCTGTTGTGGGATTTGTGGTCATATGGTTAACCTGTAATATAAAAGACAATGAGAACAGTCTGAAGACACAGACATTCTAAAAATAATTCTCAAAAGTTATTACACAAAATATGGTATAAATCTGCATTTTTATTTGACTGCAATGTAACACAAGAAGAAATAGAACAAGAAAGTGTTGAGAAAGGTGAAAAATAAAGCAACAATGATAATGAAGCAAACCAATGAATCAGTCAACAAAGAAAATATGTTGGATAAGCTAAAGGAGGGGTGATCAGCATTAAAAGAAAATATTATAGATCTTGCACGAGAATACCTAGATAGAAAATGTTGGAAGTCTGTGGCTAGCCTGAAAATTATCTCCTTGAATGTCAACAACATAAAAATCTGTACTAATATACTTAGTTATAGTGCATATGCAGATATTCCATGCAATATGTGTTGTACCCTTACAGGACTAGTAGTGGCCTTGCCATTTGTATGTGACTCATGAACTCACATCCTGAAATCATTAAACATTTAGGTTCATAGGTTATTGGGTACTTACCAGGCTACTGATCTCGGAGGACCTTAAAAGAAGCCTAGCCTGACATTCCAGTGGTAGTTTTTAGCCCTTACAATTTGCATGTGGGTAGTCAAACATTATGTTGGGACATTTACTTGTTGTATCTGGGGTTCTAATTCTTCTTCTTAATTCAGATGTTAAGGTACTAAATACTATAGAGATTTGGTCAGGTAAGGTGGTGATATTAGATATTGCACATGATTATACCAGTTTCTGAAATACTCACTGTTCACATCATCAATTTATGACAGCAGTAGATCAACATATGTGCACCAAAGGCAAATATAACACTGCTTTCCAAAAATGTCCACAAAATATAACTAACATCAGCCTAACAGATGCCATATTATGCTACCGTACTCCATCATCACAAGAGTAGTCTAGTATAAAAATATGCAAGAATGTGCTTTCCATTTTTTCCAAATGTATTTCTATATTAACAATAGACATAGTCTATACTGCTTGAATGAGTCTTAAATAACCATTTCAAAAAAATCAGTTCTTGTCTGTCCAACAGCATTTATAAAATAAGTCATGGTATTGTGGGAAAAGGAAATGGTTCGCCTCAATTCTGTACTGCTCTTATAGCCCTCAACCAGATACATATGATGTTCTTCATATTGATCACTGCTGCAGTAGCCTTAGCTATATGGGTTATATCCTGTGAAGTATATAACAGCCAGACAGCTTCCAAAGCTTCAGGGCACCTCCCCTGCACACAAACTGTCAATCAGCTCAAGCTGAGCTGACTAAAAGGCAAGTCTGGGTGTGAAGCCCTTCAGAGTTTTACTAGTACCAAAGAGTACACTCATCTGAGGCTTCTGAGGATCGGCATTTGGCTTGTGCTTTCCTTAGCTTGGCAGACAAGTTCTCTTTGGGGAAACAAACTTCCATTTTCTTATTTTTTTGCTGATGTTTTATTACGTTCCCCTTCAGGAAAGTTATTTTAAAGCTGGGGGCATTGTATTGTAATGGATTGTCTCAAAAGTGTAACATACTTTTAAACAGAGCACTCATTGTCTCTGACAGATTAAAAGTAGTGTTGTCTAACTAATAAACTATTTTCTGTGAAGAAATCGTGATTATTTTAAGGCTGCAAGGGCTGCTACAGTGTCTGAAAGTGCTTTTTACTGTTTTTTTTCTGTTGAAAAAGTAACTTTTTGTGGACTGGTAGTTTTACTGGCATTGTTGCTTATTTTCCCCAGGATAGAGGTACCATTTTTGACTTGACCGCAGAACAGATTGTCACTCCCAAATTCAGTCCTTCTTCCAACCACAAAAAGAAAATTTTAAGCAAACAACCTTTTACACCACAGCAGGCTAGCAATTTGCCTTATCTGCAGCTTGATGAATTTGCTGTGGCCATTTGTTGTACCTCAGACCATTCATCTTTTACCCTGGGTATCCCTCTGGTGTCTGTGGGCAAGGGAGAACCACTCTTGTTGGTCCTGAGAGAGGGAACAGGGAAGATTTCCCTGTTGTGTTGAAATGCTGTGTCCATCCCTGCGGAAGCAATGGCTATCAGTATTAACAAAGTTGGCCCCATTTTCCCTGTCAAAAAGAAACAGAAAACTAAGCATGTGTCTATTCCTCTTCAAACTTCTTTGGATAGGCATAGTTTACCGGCACTAACTCAAGGTTTGATTCAGTCTATTGATCTTTCTTGTAGAGTAGTTTCTGGAAACAGAAAGAGGGATGCCTCCTTTCTTGAAGAGATTCAGTACTTTGAATCTGAACTGTAATATGCAGGGATAGATGCAGAGTTTTGTCCTCAGATTTCTGATTCAGACTCATAGGAGAGCTCTCTTTCTGATTCTCCCTGCAGCGGTTTCTCTTTCTTTGAAGCTATTGCTGGAATGTCCCATTGTTTTCAGTGGGATACAACTGAGGTTTCTGAGTCCCTCAGAAAATACTATGAATTGTTACAGAAGGATTTTTCAGAACTTACACCCATTCTTCCTGCCCTGTCTGCTTTACAGGATGTGTGTCTTGCTGCCTGCAATTTTCCTGATAGTCAGCCAGCTGTCCCTAAAAAGGCAAGTAGGATATATAAAGTTCCTTAGTCTTTTATACACTATTCCCAACCTTACCCAGCAGCAACAGCTCTAGTTGTGTCCTCTGCTGCTATGCACTTAATTACAATCCTACTCTTTCTAATAAAGATGGGAAAATTACTGATAGGTATGGGGGAAAAAGTATAAACGTCTGCAACTCTAAAGTTCAGAATTTTAAATTGTCAGATTCATATGTTAAAGTTTATTCTGACATATTGTGAAAGTATGAGGAATGAGATCTACAGTTTCTTTCTTCTGAAGAAAAATCTGCTTTAAATAATTTAGTTTCTTCTATTGCACAGGTCACTACTCATTGTTTGCAGCGTATGGCCATTGGTATGGTTTTAAGGAGGTTTGCTTGGCTTCATTCTCAGAACCTTCTAGATGATGTTAAAATAAGATTTTATATTCTCCCCTGGATAGATATTTAGAGTTTGGCCCCTCTGAGGCAAAGGTTATTAAAACCTGTGATGAAAGGGTCAAGTTGATCCAGGAAATCTCTAAGATTTTTCAGTCGCCCTTTTCCAAATTCCCAAGGGATTTTTCTTTCTCCTCATCCCATTTTGGCAAAAACAGAATAAACAGTCTCAATAGAATTAAGGTAAACAGGCATTTAGGAAGAAGTGGCAAAAAAGTTCTAAAAAGTAGTCTCAAACCTCCCAAAACCAAGGACACTCCAACAAGTCTGAATGACTATTCAAGAGACATTGTGCCCCCTCTCACCCACTTTCTCTTCCAGAAAGTCTTAATCTCCATTTTTTCTCTTTGGCAACAGATTGTTTCAGACAAATTGGTTCTGAAAATCATTCATCAGGGTTACAGATGGCAGTGGGAGGAAATTCTTCCTTTCCAGGGTGTCATTCCTTATCCTGCAGAGCAGACTGCTATGTTTCCACCTGTTCTTCATCACATGCTGTCCCAAGAAGTGATAGAACAAGTTCCTCCTTCTGAGGACAGGAATGGGTTTTATTCAAGGATGTTCCTAGTCCCAAAGAAAGACAATGGTTGAAGACACATTCTGGATCTTTCTTTCCTAAACATGTTTGTGATAGTGCCCAAATTCAAAATGATGCTACTTCACAACCTGTTGCCTCATCTTCTTCTTTCAAGTTTCCTGGTAAGACTAGAGTTAAAAGATACTTATCATCACATCTTTATTAATCCAGACTTCAGGTGTTTCTTAAGGCTTTGTGTGTCTGGATCACATTATCAGTTGTCTGCCTTAACCGTAGGACTATCTACTGCACTAAGAGTGTTCACAAAATATCTAGCTCCAGTTGTAGCTCTTTGAAGGCTACAGGGTATCCAAATTTTTCCATATTTAGATGATTTGGTTATCTTTGCAGAGTCTTTTTAAAAAAGCCAAGAATCTCTCTCTTTGGTGAGAGAACTCCTGCACAAGCTGGGATTCCAAGATAACATTCAAAAGTCTTTCTTAACTCCCTCACACTGGATTGTGTTTCTGGAATGTCGACTAGAAAACTCAGTTCAAACAGCTTTTCTTCCAAAGGAAAAAATAGATATTTATTTAGATCTATTTCTTAGTTTCCCACTCAGACATCCTTCACTGCAAGAGAATATCTCCAGATTTTGGGTCTCATGGCATGTATGATTATCATGACACTCCAAGCATGACTCCACTAAGAAAGATACAGTGGTATTTCAAATCTCTTTGGTTGCAGCATCAACACCCTTTATCTTTACAAATCCCGGTACTGGAGTTTGTCAGAAAATAAATCACTTGGTGGAGATAACAGATATCCTTAAATCAAGGTCTTTCCATCTCCCTCCCTGCTCCAAAACAGTCACTCACTACAGATGCTTCAGACTTTGCTTGGGTTGCCGTTTCAAGAGAGATAAAACTCCAGGGAGTCTAAGACACCAAGGATAGGTGGAGGCACATAAATATCAAGGAGGTGCTTGCCCTGAAGAAGACACTCAATTCTCTGAACCATCTTTGGTCCCTGTGATCTCTCCAAATGGTTACAGACAATACCATGGTGATGAGGTACATAAAAAAGCAAGGGGGAAACAGGTCATACTCCCTTTGCAGTCTAGCCGTGTTAGCTTGGAATATAGCTTCATCACACAATCTCACTCTACAGGCATCCAACATTCTGTCAGAAAAAAACTGTGTGTCAAACATACTGAGAAGGAGGACAGCAGACCTTCACAAATAAAAAATAGATCTGGGGGTCTTTCAAGATTTGATTTCTCTCTGGAGAATTTAGGTAGGCATCTTTTCCTCTCTTGAACAATCAACTGGCCAAATTATGTTCCTGGACTCTAAGAAGACCTGGAATACAGATGTGTTTTCTTTTCTTTCAACAGGAATATTCCTGTATGCCTTTCCACCCTTTCCAGTAGTTTCCAGGGTACTCATGAAGATTCAGAAGGAATCCCTCAAGATCAATGTGGTGACTCCCTTCTGGCCCAGACAACCATGTTTCCCCTTATTTTGTAAATGACCTGGAACATTTACCATAAGGTTCCTCACAGAATGAATCTAGTCACAAAAGAACAGGAATGTCATTTTCTGAGGACATGTAGCAGGTTCTAATGGAGACAAGAAAGCCTGCTACTAGAAAAGCATATATTAGCAAATGGGAAAGGTTTTCTAGTTGGTGCCAACAACATAACCAGCACCCATTCAGGCTAGATGTTCTCTGCTTTTACAATATTTGAGTGAGTTACTATCCTATGACCTTTCTTATTCTTGTATCAATGTTCATTTATCAGTCATTTCAGTATGTCTGCCCATGGATACCCCTCTTTTAAGGCAGTCACATGTCAAAATGTTCTTGTAAGAGTTTTTGCGTAACAGGTCTATAAGTAAACTGGTGGCCCCTCCTTGAGATCTTAATTTTGTGTTAGAGAAATTAACACTTGTTCCCTTTTAACCAGATAATCTGGCTGACTTAAGGTTCTTAACTATGAAATGGAAAATAGTTTTATTGATTGCTCTGACCTCTGCAAGAAGGGTATCTGAGTTGTAAACTGTTATGGTGAGTCATCCCTACCTCATCTTTCACAAGGACAGTGTTTCTTTGAAAAGTAATCCTTCTTTTACACTGAAAGTGGTATCTAAGTTTATTTTAAGTCAAATTGTCCATCCCTCCCCTTCCGTTTTCTTTCCTGAACTTATAAATGAGGGTGAAAGGATATTCCATACCCTGGATTTCCATCAACAACTCAGGTGCTATCGTGACAGGACTAAATCTTTCAGATTATCATATCATCACATCAATTGTTGATTTCTTGTGAAGGTAAGAGGAAGAGACAACTGGTGTCAAAACAGACTATTTCTAAATGGTTGACTAAGGCTATTACCTTTTGTTATACCCATCATAACAAATCTATTCCAAGCATGGCTTATAGAAGTATTCTGGAAGCTGCTGCTTGGTCCTCTGTACATACTTTTACAAAGCAATATAAGCCGGATTCTTTTTCTAGTTCCAGATTATGTTTTGCTAGGACCATTCTCAGGGGCTTCTGGACCCTTCTTCTTCCACCTCCCATCTATAGTTACCTCTGATAATATACCCATATAGCTAAGGCTGCTGCAGCAGTGATCATATAAAGAACATGGTACAGTTGTGTAAGTTGAACTTACCATAAAAGTAGATGTTTGAATGAGCACTGCTAGATGTTTGAATGATTAATGCTGCAGTACCCACTCCCTCCCTCCACCCCACCCCCTTGTTTTTTGTTGTGTTTTTTTTATGCTAGGGTGTAGACATTCATTTTTTTCTTATTCCTACCCTTGTCTATTCAGGGCACAGCCTCCCTCCCTATTTGCTAGCAGAAAGGTTCTGAAGTGCTTCATGCCCAGACTTGTCTTTTAGTCAGCTCAGCTTGAGCTGCTTGACATTTTGGGTGTATGGAAGGTGCCCTAAAGCTTTGTAAACTGTCAGGCTGTTATATCCTTGGCCAGATATAGCCCATCTAGCTAAGCAGTGATCATAAGTACCGTTATAGTAAGTCCAAATTACACAGCTGCACTTTTCAACCCATACCTTTCAGGAAACTGATGTTATTCTTTCATTAAAGAACTTTTTTCCTTTTCACCATTCCAGCAACAGTAAGCTTTTACTTTATGTAAGCATTGTAAATTGATGAATTAATGGTTGACAATAAAGTGAAGGAATTGGGTCAATATAGTTTTGATTTTGCAGTCATAAGCATCCATTGCATAATATCTGTGCATCAGATATCACAAATTTGCTGTCTTTCTGTTTATCAGTCTTGAGTTGTGTGGCCACTAAGCTGCAATCTGTTCCAGATCAGAATAAAATTATTGTTTCACAGTTTATCAGAGATTATCTCATTTAAATCCTCTAGAAAGTTATCACTATGCAAAGGAAACAGAGATATATATGTTTTTACTACACTGTACCATTGTCGATGACTTTTTTTACTGTGATAATTGCTATTTTTTTATTATTATAATACCTGATGTTTGTGTATTGTTTGTACTTATACTTTTGAAACAATTCTTTGGAGCTTTTCTCCCCATGCCTCTACTGAAAATGGACATATATCCAGTTAGACTAGCCCGGTCAACAAATGTAAAATAAAATAAAATAAATAAATGTTACACTACGACTGCATTTAATAACTGTTTACATCAATATTTTCCACCTGTGAAGCAAAAACTGTATATTGCAGCTGCATATAACTCCTAACTGTACATCTTCATAACCATATTTTGGTCTGGTTGCATGAATATGCATTGCATGGAATTTTTGCTAGAAAGTATCTTTCAGATGAATGTGAGACTTCAGTTCAGAGCTGGAGATGACCATAACCTTGTTAAGGAATATGGGACAAATACTGGACACTTGTACAGACTTCATTAAATACTATTTGCTCCATTTGGACTGATCATGTAATCATTATAGAATAACTTGTTCGTTTTAATGTCACATCTCAATACAGTCCCATCATTATCTACTACGGGCAAAGTCTTTACTTAGACTGAGTGGACTACTCATAGTTATATCTGTATATTGTGGGGAAATAGTCTGATGCTTTTATGATGATATATTTAAGAAAATACCCTCCACAATGGTATTACAAAGGTAATATGTAGAAATACAAATAAAATATGTATTGATGAAGCATATATACTTTATTTAAGAGTATTCCTGAAGTCTTGGGTTCTCTTTCCTTTGTTGTGTTTTGGTTTGATTCTTTTTGAAGGTGCCAGACTACAGCTGCATGGATAGAGAGAGAGGAAGTAGTATTTGTTGTCTGGTGTTGACATTGTTCAGAAATCAACAAGTAGTAATATGTGCATGTTGCACTGTTCCCCAAATATCTATAGGAATTAAAATTGTATAGTACAAATAAGGAAGTGGATAATAGTAATATAGTGGTATTTTATTCAAAAAGGAATGATGATTCCCTACTCTCTGTCATACTTCTAGAAGTAAGATGATCAAACTGGCATTTACTGACTGGCCCATTTGACTACTGCAACTAATGGTGATTTTAAGGGAACTTAAGATATCCATCTATTACATCTAAAAATGTGGCTAAGGTTTGATATTGAGCAAAATTCCAGTAACTCCAGCTTAAAAAATAATTTTATCAGGTGTTGGAACATGCCAAAGCAGTTTCTACCATCCATTTGTAAAGTGCACCATATGATTTCCATGTACATGGGGTGAAAAAGTGCAAATCAGTCTGTCTCAGCTGAATAGCAAGACACCATGCAACCACATGGAAACATCAATTAACTCCTATGCTACTCCTCAGGGATCAAGGAGCTGCAGAATTTATGATAAAAATAAAAATGCACTGTAAATTTTATTAAGATTAATATGTCAAACACTCCTACCGCCTACATTTCACCTTCAGTAGAACATCGTACAAAGAATATCTTTAAACAGTATACAGCAAATTAAGTTAATAAACATGATAGCAAATCAAATGTTTCCAATGGGTTTCAGCATTTAATACTTAAGGAAAATACTACCATAACTTAGATGCAAATAAATAAATAAATAGACAGATAAAAAATATTGGCATCACCTTCATTTCAGGTGATACATTACTGTAAAATTTAAAATCACTTCCTTGTATACTATGAAATTCATAGAAAATTGTCATTATTCAAATGCATGTCCTTGAAATGTTCCTAAATTCTTAGTTTAAAAGCTCCTTTTGTCTCTCCTGTATTAGTATGCTGATGGTGAAATTTCATTCATAAGAAATGCAATAAAAACACCTGTGGTATAAAAGACAAAAATGTGCTGTAAACATGAGACCATTTTGTTTTATTTTGTTTTGGGGATGTAGTAGTACTACTGTGACCATCATATATGCCCCATGGCCACCCATTGGTCCATAAGTCTACCTTTCATGAAACAAGACCACCCATGTAGATCAGGAAGCCTAGGAGTGGAAACTTCATATTCCACATGACAGACACGGAAACAGGGGACTTGCTGAATGTTGTCAACCTTGATGAAAACTTATTTTTAGGATGCCTCTAATTTTGTCCAACTAGCATAGTGCTGCTGTTGTTATGTGAAGCCAAGGATAGGTAGTTCCCTGTCCATACATATTAAACTCAACAAAATTACACACACAGTCCTTGGCTGGGATCACACTCCTGACCCCATGTGCATGTATATAGTATACTTTTTGGGCTTTACCCAGTGAAATTTCTTGAAGTGGAATTTAAACAACCTCTTCCTTCCTCATAATGGACAAGCCAGTCTTGACCACTCACTTATATCCATGTTCCACACTATACCATACCAATAACAGATAGTTAGGCTATACGGACATGTGCAGTGTGTCCCTACCTGCAGGCCTCTGACTTTCAAAACTGGGTAGCAGTTCTTTAACTAGCAGTAACATGTGTGGATTAGGATTGCATGACTCACTCATTACTTGTTGTCTTCACAATAATGTAATTGAACTGCAACATAAAACTGGATTTGAACCCAGGACTATTTGTGGCAAAATGCACTGCATGCAAGGCATTTAACTGACTGCACGAGTGAGTCATTGCAAAAAATATGTGTATTTGCAAGATATATGTGCACATATACAGGCTGTGAAAATCATTTCTACATCCATCAGTATGTGCATGGCTTTATATAGCTGGATGTCTGCACCAGAGTCCCAGTCATACATGTACATTGTCATAGCTGCCTTAGCAGGTGTCTTTCAAGAAGTTGCTGATAAAAGGGCACATATACCTGGTATCACAGACCTCACTTACACCCATTATTATGTATTTGGCTGTCTACTGATGTATTATTGTCCCAGAGTCCAAAGTACATTCCCATTTTCCCATTATTTTTTATTTTAAGTACATGCCTGACTGTATGTTTTATTGAAAACACAAGTTTTAAGTCAGATCTCAGTGGTATGGTGGGTTAATGCAGTGGGTGTAGGTGAGAGGATTATGGGTTTGAAACCAGGCAGAGGTGTATCTTTTGTACGTATGTCTAACAATGTTATAAACACATTTAATCACTAAAGGTAATTTAAGCTTAGCTAAGTGAAGTGGCGCACTACACAGCACTACACTGATTTGCTTAGCTCCACACAAATCTGCAGTAAAAAAAATATAAAGAAAAGAAAAAGGGGTGATAGGAAAGTGGAGAAATAGAGGGCACAGTGAAAGGGAGGAAGGATGTAGGGAAGAACCATAGCTATCCATATGTTGTACAGCAACATCTGTGCATTTTGACAGATTTTGTAAATTAA
Organism: Protopterus annectens; assembly: GCF_019279795.1. Lineage (NCBI taxonomy): Eukaryota > Metazoa > Chordata > Ceratodontiformes > Protopteridae > Protopterus > Protopterus annectens. Next base: position 252,655,860 of record NC_056727.1, on the reverse strand, counting down.
TTTGGACTCTCAAACCCCAGAGAGACTTCAATTTGATAATAATAACTTCAATTGATTTCTTCCTTTACACCATAACTAGTCTGGGATTCACACACAAACACACACACACACACAAACACACACACACACACACACACACACACACACACACACACACACACACACACACACACACACACACACACGTGCACACACAAACAAAAGTGGCCAGCACTTATAATCCCTTGTATGAATAATTGCATTCAGATGTTTGCTTGCAATAAAATTAACAGACACATAAATAATGACCATGCATTATGCTTCAGCTCACTACTCTGAGCGCCATACTTTGCATTCCACTGCACATACCCCATGCCTTCCCAACTTCATAGCTCAAGAATCAGTGACAAAGACCAAACAATGAGGAACAGATTTTAAATCTTTCAACTATATACTTTAAAAGTATTTTATAAAGGACACAAAGTCTGAACCTCATATGCCTGGCATTATATAGTGGCTGTAATCCACAACACCTTGCCAGAAAGCCACAAACATTACAAGAAACAGTCCAACGTAATTATCAATGTCTTTGTTTAAGAATTCTGTAGAAAGCCAAATATAATTAAGGGGAGGCCCCAGATGGAATAAAAAAGAGAAAAGAACACGTTGGAAGCAGAGTAATCTTGGTTAGTGCTTTCATTTACTAAAAATACGTAAAGTCTGAAGAAGTTTACGTATTTTTAGTAAACAAAAGCGCTAACCAAGATTATTCTGCTTCCAGCGTGGTCTTTTCTCTTTTTTTATTTCATTTGTTTTATTTATTAAGTTGTTTGTGTTTTGATGTCCCAAATGGGACAAAACCCACTGGAAAAAAGTGTCCCTTTACAGTGAGTGACTAGGCCAATTTACAAGCAAATGAAGACTATATGTTTGACCGAATCATTTCAGCATGGTATTTAAAAAAAATCATATCTCCGCCTCACATGATTACATGTAGACATTTACCAGAACAAAAGCTTTATAACCTTAACAACAACATAGATTCCATAGAGTGGGTACCCTTAAGCTGTATCCAAGACCCCACTCAATCACTGGATCATTTCACCTCCATTTTATCCTCAGGCAAAATTTTACTTGGCTGAACAAAGATATCGAGAATATGATGAAACTAAGAGACATAGCCTGGGAAGAATGGAAACAGCAACCAATCAATAGGGACCTTCACCTTAAGTATCTTACACATAGAAAAGAAACCAGACTTGCTGCTAGATCAGTAAAAGCATGATTCTTACAAGAGAAACAAATCTAGGCAACTAGCCAACCCAAACATTTCTGCAAAGAAAAAAAACAACTAACTTATATCCAATCATCCCCTATACCTACCCTGACTTCTAATTGTGGCACTTCATTTCCAAATGATTACAAACCATTCATATTCTCCAACCTTAAAGCTATAAAAATCAGTTTCATATTATTTCCTCAAAATAAACTTGCTCCTTTTGCTAAATCTATTGCAGCCTTCCACTTTACAAAATTGCTGTCTGTGAAATCAAAAAGCTACTTATAATCTAAATACTTTATTTTCTAAATTTAACATACTTCATCACATGTCCTGAAGGAAAACTGCAGATAAGCTTGCTAAATCTCTTGTTTAAATATTCAACCTTTCCCTTCTTAGCACTGGACTCATTCCTCCTGTAGTCAAACATGGCATCATCATTCCATTAACAAAAGCAGCAATAAAGGAACTCTCCGATTTTGTAGCCCAGGCAGGTATGACCCTGCCCTGCGTAGCATCCTGCCATAACCCAGAATGATACCGCAGTACATGGACAAAATGATTGACTTCAACAATTGGCTAAGCTTCTGGTGTCATTCTAAGGGGATCCAGTATCTGTCTGCTTGGGACGAAATGGTCGACAGACCACAATGCTTTTCCAGAGATGGCCTGCATCTGTCGCTCCTGGGATTCCGGATACTGACTAAGGCTCTTGCCACCCCTACAGTGCCTTTTTCGGCAAGTTTCAAATGACAAATTCACCACTGTTCCAGGTACAGGCAAGCAAAAACTGAGGGTAATGCTACTCAATGCTAAAAGTCTAAACCCCCTCAAAATGCACTCACTCGAGGCACTCCTTAAAATGGAGAACATCGATATCTGTGCAGTAACTGAGACCTGGTTCAAGGCTACAATGAGCACCCCTGCATTACCAGGCTATAACTCATACCACACCTTTTGGCCATCTAATCTGGAATGGAACACCAAAGGTGGAGGTGTGTCCATATTCATTAAGGATATCCACACCTCCAGACTAGTTGCCCAACATAATGCATCTGAGATTATCCAAGTGCAACTAACTCTGGGCAAAACTGCAATGCAAATTGTGGCTTGCTACAGATCCCCCATCATGCCCCAGGATTCCCACTCCTCTTTTCTTGATATACTGGAAAATATCAGGGTTCAACCAAACACCCTAATAATGGGCAATTTCAACTACCCCACCATTAACTGGGAAAACTACTCATGTACCAACGCCTTCGCTCAATGCTTTCTGGAATTCAGAAGTTCCAATGCCCTGTATCAACTTATCCACATCCCTGCCAGGGACAACAATATCCTAAACCTAGTCATTACCAACATCAGTGACAGGTGTTCCACACCTGAAGTCAACTCCTCGTTGGTCAGATCCGACCACAAGCTAATCACCATAGATATCCACATCCCGCCTCCACCCCTCATTAAGGAAACCACTGTAAAAAATTTCTCCAAAGCCAACTTCATGCTTCTTAAGACAGAAGTAGCGAACTTCATGATACCCATGCAGATGGACAATACAGCTACAACTGGTGAATCCTACGCAAATGCATTCTATAAACACTTACACGAGTGCATGGATTGTGCTAGCCCTAACAGAGCCAAGATGTTATCCTCCAAAAAAAAGAAGTGAATCTGGTGGTCCCCTGCCATAAACAAACTCTACAACAGAAGGAAGAAACTGTTGCAAAACAGAGTAAAATCCCATGAGTGGAGGAGCTCCCTGGTCAGCCTCAGTAAGAAGCCGAGATCCCTCATACAATCCTCCAAAGCTAGCTTTGAAAACAAAATCACCACTGATTCTAAGGACAACCACAAAGCATTCTATAGCTATGTCAAGAATCTCACTGGCAACACCCAGATCTGCCCTGAGTACAGCACAATGTCAAAAACATTACAGAACCAACTAATATTGCCAACATCCTGGCTGATAGGTTCAGTGCTAAATGTACTCCCCTCTCACCCCCTAAAGGGCCCAAATCTATACCGTAAGAATGCAGACTCCCTGTAATCACAACTACGCAGGTAAAAACTGCACTCTCTAAAGCCAAGAACACAGCATCCATGGGACTGGACAACATCTCAGGCTGCGTTTTACACGAACTTCCGAACGAACTGGCTCCTCACCTAAGCACCATGTTTAATCATAGCCTCACATCAGGCTTCATGCCCACTGAATGGCACATAGCAACAGTTATTCCACTCCACAAAGGGGGAGCCACCATGGACCCCAGGAACTATTGCCCTATTAGTCTGATGAGCCTGGTCTGCAAGGCCATGGAACATATCATCATGGAACTCATAAACAAAGACATTGGTAACCTCCAAACTCTGGACCCCACCCAGTTCGGGTTTGTGAAAGGCAGATCATGCCTCCTGATTCTAATTGACTTTTTTGAGGCAGTCATCAAAGCCATAGATGATGGTAAGGTGGTTTACACAGCCTATCTTGACCTCACCAAGGCCCTTGACATCATCCCCCATTCTGGAATTATAGATAAACTCACTAAACTAGATATAAATCCCTACATCCCTGTTATTGGCACTGTTGCATAACAAATGTTCCTTAATCACATGCCTCAGTCAGACTGTACAGGGTATCCTTAACCTGGCTCTGCCATAATGACAGGGCTGACACAGCTGCCACAGTTGCAAGTACAGCTTGCTGTCCTCAAAAGTGTCCACACTCCCCCTTATGTGCAGTAGGCTGGCTGCTACAGACCTAGCATCCTACCATACCCCCAATCCCCTAGAACAAGGGTTCCAGAAACAGCCATATGTAATAGGAGTGCTAAGGCCCACAGATAGGGACATGTGTAATGGTTTGCCCCTACAAAGATAGTAGGTTGATAGACTAACAGCTATTGCATTAGCATGCATATTCTGATGGGTATGAAGTCTGACACTCAAGTGTGTCTCTTACTTTACTGACCTCAACCCACAATGTTTGCCAGTGAACTGCGAGATGACCACAATGTCATGAGACACTGACCACATATGAGATGAAACTGTGGATATACTCCATAAATCTCTACAGTTGACAGTTATGGTACCTACCCTCTGTGATGCTGTACTCTCCACACCTTAGTAATATCGGTCTTAATAGCTAAGAAAGGGGCCCAGCTCTACGTGAAGGCCTTATATGTTGCACTGTGGTGGCATGTCATTGGCCAATGATAGATAGTGCACATCAACTGTTTTTGCTGAAATTAGCAAATCTAAACCACAGACTGGTGCAGAGACAATTACCTGGTAATGAGTAGTACCTTAAAAAGGCAAGCAGCTGCTTATGGGGAACAGGTCTGTATGAGACTTAACTCACACGAAGAGCATATTTCCAAATGATTACCAGAACCAAAGTTCAAAAAAGGAGTATTACACTCCACCAGATATATAATAGATGTCTCCATATAACAGGATGCAGATAGGGGGTGGAGGTATGGAGAATAGATATTACAATAGTAAGCCTGTCTTAGATCTATGGTAATGACATGTCATGATACTTTGATGTCCTTCATCTACATGCATGCCTCTCAACTGTCCCTGATTTTCAACCACATCTCAGCTCAGTCCCTGTCAATCCCTCCTACAATGGTTGGCTGTTGTAGGAAAGCTAGTGGATTACACATAATACATTGTGACAATGAGTAAGGGTGTACACTCCTGTAACATCAAATGATGTACAGTAATTCACCTCCCTCATTCAGTTACTCTCTCACATACATAGTTCTAACATTTTAAAAGTGTCCCTGAATGTCCCTGATGTACACTGGCTAAGTTCCCGTTTCTGTTGACATATGTCCCTGTTTGGTTGATGGCTATGCCTAACATACCTGTCAACCCCTTACACCATGAAAGCAGGATAAAGCCATAATTTATGGGGGAACCAAAGCGCTAACACAGCAAGTGTTTAAATATTTGTCGGAGATCCACAAGTTTGTGAAACTGACCAAAACTATGGGGCAAACATCCTGACATTCTGAAAAAATCTGTATAGTTGACAGGTATGATGCCTACAGGGAACATATACTACAACAGGTTTGCATTGTTTTCTGTCATTGTGGCGCACTGGTGTTGGTGGACTGTCCCCATATAGTTGTTGTAATAGCACACTGTTAATTGTCTAGCAGTGGCCATATGACATATCAATGGGACTTTGCCCGTAAGGGACACACCACAGTAGACTGCAGTGCTGGGTGTTGAAACATACAGCAGAATCTGTCATGGCACACAGGGACATACCCTAGTGTTGCTGCTATCTTGGTGGTATCCACACATGTAGAGTGTTGCCAGACTGTGGGGTATGATGTGTGAGGGAGCAGTGAATAGTGCAGACCATTATGGATGTGCTGGATCTATACATAGTGGACGTCCACATATCTGGTCCTGCAATGTGTTCCCCTTTTGTTGTCTTTCAGGAACCATGTACCACAGGAGACATGCCCCCTTCATAGATGCAGAAAATTACATCATACTAGATGGACTGAGACAGCACCATCAGATCTTGTTGTCCAGGGTGAGGCATAATCGGGAGCAGCAGGCAGCATTGTGGGCAGCATGTCAATCAGAATGGCCAACAGGAAAGGACCTATGAGCAGATCTGACACTGAGCCACAGAGATGCTGAATGCTGCATGATGAAGGGCAGTTGCTGTTGCCAGGGATCATGCCACCATCGGTGGAGGGCCTGCGACAGAAAAACCACTCTTGGTGACAGAGGAATTCTTGGTGAACCTAGGAACACATTACAGCTCCCAGGCATCCATCACACCATACATCATGGAGGTGGGTGCCACAGTGTCCACAATAGAGGAGTGTCCAGGTAAGCATACTGTGTTCACCAGTGTAATACTATACCAGTCATTGTGGCAAGCTATGCATAGTTGCACATGGGTTTTAGGTCTATCTGCATTGGGGAGGGGAGTTAGGGTTTTTGCTCATTTGTGCACACATACTCAGAATATCAGCAATACAGCCAGTATCACAGTAGCTACTGTACATGTGGATATATGCACATATCACCTTGTAGTGCTGCAACCTTTGGTGATGCTGACAGTACCTCTCCCTCATCTTTTTATAGGTCCATCAAGTGTGGCCCAAGTCCATGGTCCTGTACCTGGCAAGTGTGATACTGTTTTTTATGGATCATATATACCCTTTGAAAGTTAAGGGCTGCCATAATACCCTATGTACAGATGTGTTTAGCCAGAGTGGAATATTTGTATGTTACATTCTGGGATAGTTAACTATGGTTCATAAACTGGTTAGTCACAGGTGTGTATTTGAACAACCATTGACACATCTGCACTTATAGTTATGAGTGATTTTGCAGCCTGGTATACATGAAGCAATTACTCCAAGATGCCTGTTAAAACATAAAAGGGAGATACTACACACCAGAGACAGTGATACTAGTACTGGCATATCATTCCCGACATAGGTGTACTGGGTTTAATGTGTAGTTCTATCATGTATAGTGTCATATTGAATACCTTACAGGCAGATTGTAATGGCAACTTTACCTGGATATGGCTAAACTGCATGTAATGAAGAATTTGACTTGTCTGTAAATGTTGGTATGAGGTTGTCTGTTGTGCATGGGAATGGAGATGAGAAGATGTGAGACTGGTAATGCAGTTGTGGATCCTCATTTATATGAGTCTGTGTAGGCTACCATACATAAAAGTGCAGGTAGTAATCTACTGCCTTTGTCTTGGTTTTCACAGGTGACCGGGGGGGAGGGGGTTGGAGTCTGTCCCCCTCACAACCTGATGTCAGTGTCTCATCAAACTCTGATGATGATGGTGGCCATAGTGAGGCATAGTGAGGCTGTCAGAGGCTGAATCTGTCCCAGAGGTTGATATCCCTCATCTGCCCCATTGTCACCACACACAGTCAGTATACCTGCACACACTCAGTTCCCATAGGTGACAGATATTGGACAGTCAGAGGATGGTGACATTGAACAGGACAGTGAGGCAACTATGGCATCAGTGAGTGTAGACACCGGCCATAACCAAAGAACTGGTGAGGTCCCACACAGCCAGATTTACAGGGGTGCTCATAGGAGGGCTGCTGTCCATCCACCACCTGTTGCAGGTATCACATCATGGTTCACTCGACACATGTTTCAGGCCATCATAGAGGCACAGACATGTTCTGAATAGAACACCAGATGGATGCTTAGGGTTATGGATGCAGCACAGTCTGACATCCATGACTACCTCCACTGCATTGGAGACACTCTGGATCAGTTCACTGATGCAGTGGACAGACAGTGGGCTGAGACAGTGTCTGTCTTGGACTTCTCATTGTCTGTGCTGAAACATCTGGTTGGGGTTGGATGTCAGACACATGGATGTTGGTCAGCAACATCATCTGCTGAGAGTCCAAGTGGCCATGCACAGTCACGATCCCATAGTGGCAATACCTCCAGCACTACAGAGGGAAGTATACTGTCCACACCATGATGTGGCAGGCCATGGGCATGTGGTTCTGGGTAGTCCCATTGGGGACACAGTACCAACATTTTGCAGTCACCATCAGGTACTAGCATCACATCTGACTTTGGGGCATGGTGGTGCTAGTGCTTCTCCTGACAGAGCCAGTTCCCATGTTCATGTTCAGAGATGGTGAACTGTCCACTCTACCATGTATGATCCTCAGCTGTCCAACATACACATGTGTAGGGCTAGCACTGGGCTTGACTGTGTACATGCACACACTCAGACACCACTTTCACGTGCAGGTCACCTAAAGACACACAAGGCATCTATCCATGGCCCATCTAGCCTGCACCCCACATGACTCACTCACATGCAGTCAACTGTTTGGCACAGCCTTAGCCTCTGGCACCCCCACACCACACCCTGTGCATGTGATGATACCTAGGTTCATAGGTTCAGAGGTAGGTACTAGGCTATCAGCCCTGGGGCCTATACAAGCCCAGCCAAAAAGGTACCCTGGATTTTGCCACCCAAGAAAATTATTTTCCTGTGCCACTGTCAAGCAGAGCCACAGAGGTGATCCCCGGGATGAATTTCCTATTTCCCATCCAATCATCAAGATTTTTCTTGAAGAGTGCTAATGAGGAGCTTTGTTTTATATAGATAGGTAGTTTATTCCAGAGTATGGGAAGTCTCTGGGACAGGAATCTATCCCTCCGGCATGTTCTGTTTATTGTGGTGACATGGTTTAGGTCACTAAAGCATGTAGCTCGGAGGGACTGAAATTTCTTTAAGTGGACCATGTCCAACAGCTCTGGGTTTGACATAGCTTTGTATGTTAGGCAGAGATCACCTCTGAGTAGGAGATATGCTGTGCTACATTCCTGACATCCGTGCCATCAATGCAGGGAAATGTAATTATGTGTCTGATGCACAGGGTGTCTATATCATTTGACATGTACCTGTGAAGTATTGTTTTGCCATACCACATGTTGTGGGCCACAACAGGTACTGTGTGCTGGCATGTGTCATGTTTACACATCACACTTTGTGTATCTTTGTTGCATGATTGGACTGGCGGTAGTGTTACAGAATGACAGTTCTGTCATGGACCTGTGCATGTTTCTGTTCCAGGAGACTAAGGGGATGCACTATGGACCCATGGCAGCAATACAGCAGCACAGGATGGCATGGCAAGACAGCATACATATGATGAGCAAGGGACTGCAGCATATGTGCATGGCTCCCCAGAAGCATATGCGTAAAACAGTCTATCAGCGACAATGGGGGCAGTCAGTGTATTCATGCATTCATACTTTGTGATAACGTTTGCTACCCTTGCTACATGTCACCTGGGTTATCTTACCTTACAAATCTAGAAGGTGTAGTGATGGAGTTAACATGTCTACAAATATCCTGTGTCTGGGCCAGACAGGTGGTGGACATTAGTTATGATTATGTATAGGCAATTTAGGGCCAGCAGCTAGTCACAGAGCCAAAAAGTGCATAACCTTTGCATGGAATGGTTCATAAGGGCACATCAGCAGCACTGCACAGGGATATATTTACATGCACATGCACACAGATTTGGATGCTGTGAGATTTAAACCTTACCTGTCTATTATTACACACTATAGCTTACAGTAATTATTGCATGCACCACGGAGTTTATTGGATATTACAGTGTCAGCCAGCACTCTTGAGATGGATGTCATCAGCAGGCCTTGCAGTGGAGGGCAATGTAGAGGCCAGCAGCTAGTCACAGGGCCATAAAATGCATAAATGTTGGACAGAAATAGCCCATACAGGCTTGTCCACAGTGCTACATGGGGATATATCTACACACTTACACAGAATTGGCTGCTGTGAAATTAGAACCCGTAACTATCTACTGTTACATCCTATAGTGTGCAGTATTTACTCCATGTGCCACAGAGTTTATCTAATATTACAGTGTCAGCCAGTGCTCTTTAGGTGGATGACATCAGCAGACCTTGTAGTGAAGAGCAATATAAAGGCCAACAGCTAGTCACAGGGCCATAAATGCATAACAATTACACAGAGGTAGCCCATACGAACTTGTCCGTAGTCCTGCATGGGGATATATTTTCACACACACACACACACACACACACACACACACACACACACACACAGTTGGCATCTGTTGTATATATGATTGCAGGCGCAGTACTTGTGGAGTATGGAAAGTAGCCTTGTGTTAGACAGCATGTGTGACCTGTAGAGTTATATTGCTTGGTACTGTTATTGTATCTAGTGTCCTCGGAATGAGATACCTGTCACTATCCCTGCTATGTGTGCACATTTAGCAGTATGGCCATATGTGGCTGATTGCAAGTAGATAGATCCAAGACATCCATTGAACAATTGTACAGTACAACATCTGCTCACTTGTGTCTGTCTACAAGGTGACATTCTACAGGCACAGAAGTCTGTGGGTGAGTGGATTATGTACTATTGTGGCCCTGATTTGTTTCTTTTAGGAAACTGTTTTGATGTGTGAGTGCAGATAACCTCAGCATTCAAGGGTATGTGGAGAAATCCATGCATCCCTACACACACACACACACACAAACACACACACACAAATATATATATATATATATATATATATATATATATATATATATATATATAGTGGCAGAACATCGACAATGTAGAAGACCGCTGCTTACATGGGGAAAGGCTGTGCCGACATGGCCGACATGAGTAGAACGGTGGTGAGTATAGAGGTAAGTGACAACGAGGTTGGTGCAGTGGGGTGTGGGGGTGGGAGGGTTGGTTTAGTGTTAAGTTGGGAGGGGTAGGTTAGGGGGTGGTGATAGGGGTTAGGAAGTGAGTTAGGGTTAGGAGCAAGTAAGGGGTGTAGGAGAGAGGGAGTAGGGGGGGGTTAAGGGAGGTAGGTTAGGGGGAAGGGAGTAGATAGGGCTAGGGTGAGTTAGGTTAGGGGATGGGTAGAGGGTGTGTGTTAGATAGTAGACGGACCTTAGGGTTAGGGTAAGGTTTAGTGTGGGCTTGTAAGGATGTTGGTGTGCTTGTGTTGTGTGTGTGGTTTGTTGAATGGGGATGTGTTCTGTTTTCAATTGTTATTGTGGTGTGTGCAGTGTATGGGGTTTTTATGGACTGTCGAATATGTGGTGTCGGTGATGTGGTTGTCGGTGTTGTGTGGTTTCGATTATGTCAGGTAGAACCATATATATATATATATATATATATATATATATATATATGTGTGTATATATATATATATATATATATATATATATATATATATATATATATATATATATATATATATAACAGTGATGTCTCTATAAATGTTGCTGTGTTTGTACATACAGATGTATTTCCACATAGCATGTCTTTGAGAGGAAGATGCAACAGAATTGCGAACAAGTTAGCTAAGTGTAGGAGCATGCCCAGTGGGAATGTCAGTACTTAGAAGGTGACTCCAGGCCAGAGGTACCTGCACTAATTGAGTGGGGAAATCCCAGCACTTCTACACACTTCCCTGACATTGTCCATGGCATTCCCTGGCTGTGTGCTGTAATTAACATGTGACTGGGGTACATAATGTAACACCATATACAGGGTAACAGTCTGCATACCTTTCACTGTATATGTTTTTTCATAATGTCCAGCATTTCATTCCATATGTCTGGTCTGTTTCTCATACATCTGTGGTGTTCCGGTAAAATGTTGTATAATGCAGACAGTGAATAGTACTAACTACAGACAAACATTCGAGTGTTGGACTTTATATCCTTCAGATATTCTGTTGTGGTGCAACCTCCTTTTATACTAGCCACCTTCTAGGTTAATCAGACCATCTGAATGTCTGTGTCTAGTTTTGGCCCTTTCTGCCACCATTCTCTCTGGCTTTTTCTAGCTTTCATGCACTAACAAACTGAGGGGTATGGCAGTCTGGGGAACACCACCATATGACTACCTCACATGCAAAAGATGTGAATACTGACAGATTCAAACCATCAACACCATCATCCATGCTAATGTCCCTAGCCTACTGAGCCACAAAGGCTGCCAGGTAGGGATGTGTCATTCATCACACAATCAGCAGCATACAGGCATACATTGTCGACCCTGCATTATGTGAGACATAGACTGTGCGGCCAGGTCCTATGTCACAGCCCTGGAATTGACTGGTCTACTGATATATCATTGCAGATTTACTGTTACAGTGGTTGTATGGGTACACTGATGTGTTGGGGGTGGGGGACAACCAGCCCATGCTCTGCTGGCATAGACAGCTATACAACTGTCATGTGACCCCCACTGTTTGCCATCTCCCTTGAATAATGTAGTGGATTTTTCAGTCGTGTAGCCTAGTGCATATTATAGAGCACATACTATTGGGCAGAGTACCCGTTGTCCCAAGTGGCTGTTAGATCTCTCCAAGTAGTCAAGTAGCCCAGTAGCCCATTATATTCCTTTGCATATATGTGTCAGGTCCATACATATGCTACCATTTTCTAGTACCCCTTACAAGTGGTGAATAGTTGAGTGACTTCTTTCCAAATGCAGCAGTTGACAGACCTGTAGTTCAGGCTGACTCTGTCTGATGCATGCAGTACACAGCCAATACATGGTTAGGTACAGGTTGTGTGGGCTCACTGGCATCATTTTTACTAATATCTATGTGAGTTGGAGTAAGGTATCAGTCCCTAGGGCCCTCCGTTGTCAGTGCATGTGCTATCTGTTATCTCTTGGTTAAGGCCAGGGCATACTAGGCATGCCTAAGTCTGCCTACAGAGACAACCTCAGAGGTTTCCCCCATGGAATCCCCCTGTGGGTGTGCCTGTGGTGACCTAGGCAGTAGTGGGTGGCTGTGTATCCCTTCCCTTCCCTTTGCTGATCCTGGTGCAGCTGTTTCCACAGGATCATATTGTGTAGCATGGTGCATACTGTGAAAATCTGGGCACATGTGGCTGGAGAGTACTGCAGGGCTCCACCAGATATATCAAGACACTGGAACCATGACTTCAGCAGCCCAAACACATGCTCTATGATGTTCCTAGTTTGTGCATGTGCCTCATTATGGCATTCTTCCATGGGTGTGTTTGCATTTCTGATGGGTGTCATCATCCATGGTTCCAGTGCATTGCCAACATCCCCCAGTAAGTGGCAGTATGGGATGTCCCCCCTAGCAAACATCTGGTACAGCTGTGATGAGTGCCAGATATCGGAGTCATGATAATTGCCAGGGCTGCCAGCACACGCATTCATAATAATGCCTGTGCATTGCACATGACCTGGCAGTTGATCGAGTTATATCCCTTGTGGTTGACATAGATTCTACCCTCCTCACTTGGGTTGTGCCTTGATGTATATATGAGTGCAACATATGACACCCAGTAGCTCAGGGTAGTGTGCTACATGGTAGAAGTGTTGCATACTGCTGGCCTTCGCCTCAGGTGTGAGGGGAAAATAAATGTTCTCACTGGCATGTGGTAGCATAGCATCCAGGAAATCATGGAGTATCCTGGATGCTGATGCCTGTGAAACCCCCATCATGTCCCCTGTTGATCTTTGGAAAGGACCTGTAGCTAGTATCCTAGGAGCTGCACACACTTTTGTTTCCACTAGGATGGGCTCCCCTCTGTTGGCTCTGGGTCTGAGTTGAGGTCAGCAGAGCTCAGTGAGTTCTTGTAATATGTCTCTGTCCACCCTGTAGCACTCTACAATCTCCAGCTCATGTAGCTCCTAGAAGGTTACTCTGGGCATGAACACTCTTCTCCTTCTCAGTCTAGGCCTATGGTCAGCAGCAGCAGTATTGACGTCAGCATCTAGCATATAATTATGTAACAGACCTGTAGCAGTCCCTAACATTTCTTCAGTTAAAACTCCGAAGTCTGTACTCCACTGGTGCAGATTATGGGGGTGAAATCAAATGGAAGGGTGCATGCAACTTTTATAGTACTCTGCTATATGTGCAGCCTTTGTGATTGGCTACTTATGATACATTCCACCTGCCAAGTACATCATTAAGGACTGTTAATGGCCCTAGTTTAGGTTAAATAGGGGTCATCAGTAATTAAGATATCATTATCTTTCTCAGCCAATTTGCTTTTTTTTTTTTTGGACAGCCTTCCTCACTCAGCACTGTGACATGCCACACAAGCACATGCTGTGAAGATAAACAGTGCTCAGCACTCAGTATATACACCCCCATGAATGGTCACATTCAGCACGGTGGCACCCCATGCAAACATGTTCAGACATGATGAAACACATGCCCCAAAGGTAAAGAAAGCTTAGCAGACACTATATACACCCCCCCTGCTCAGCAGAGAGCCATGTCACGCAAACAGGCTCCAATGAGCTTACAAGTCCTCAGACACACCCCCTTTGCTGTCAGCTACTTCTTCTGTGCATACCAACACAGTTCTTTGTCTACATGAATGGGATCTGCAGACACAGATTCCCATTTGTGGTATTCAACAACCCCAGCTCATTTGCATAGGAATCATTGCACACAACCTGGAAAGAACACATTTTCAGGCCCTGCCTACTTAGCAAAAGAATCATTTCACCACTGTAGATACTCCACACAGGGTCCTATAATACTTTACTGTCACATACTAATAACTTTGGTTTTTACACTATTTTTTTTTCATAAAAGCATGTTTGCACACTGTGGCATGCCGCACAAAGGGTTTCTATCATGAAATCGAACATTGAGAACACCGAATACCGGAAGGCCGAACTTGGTAGTTTGAAAGTTGAGAATGTCGAAGCCGTGGAAACCCGAATTCTTTCCCAGGGAAAGAATTTGGTTGGCCATTTCTGCGGCTTCGGCATTTTTGTACCGGGTCAAGGTAAGTGTAAGAATGGGTAGTGACAGTCTTTAGGGTTAGGGCACTCGTCAGGTAAGTGTGCGATAATGACGGACTTTAGGGTTAGGGTGCAGGTCAGGTAAGTGTGCAGTAGTGACGGACTTTAGGGCTAGGGTGTGGATCAGGTAAGGGTGCAGTAGTGACGGACCTTAGGGTTAGGGCACAGGTAAGGTAAGTTTACAGTAGTGACGGACTTTAGGGTTAGGGCTGGGTTATGGATAGTGCATAGATAGTGGTGTATGTTAGGTTTAGTGTACGTTTTGAAGGTGTTTAGTGTGATTGTGTTATGCATGTGTTTTTTGGAACAGCGAATTTTTTCCCTTGTTTTGAAGTGTCGCTGTTATCCGAATTCGATCTTCTAAGTTCAAACTTATGGTGTGTGACATTTTGGAAGTTCAATTTCATGATATAGACCCCGCACAAACATACCCAGGTTATTAAAGAAAAATAAAATTATTTTCAATTATTTTCCATAAGGTTTTGGACACACGGTGGATAATTTTGCACATATCTGTGCCTGCTATGCTATTTCTGCCCATCTAACTGCACTTTTACAGCCCCTCTTGTCTGTTTTACATCCTGTACATGGAATTTATCTATGTACACTACCAACACCAAAACGGAGTTTGCAGGACTGCCTATCTGCTTGCTGGATCACTCTACCTCCCTCATTTGCATGCAATTCACCTGCTTATTAGATGATTTGCATGCCACAGATGCACCCACGTTGGCGAGCTTGTGCACACCACTCAGCTCTGTTTACTGGATTGCACACCTGCTTACTTTCATGTAAGCAGTGTGCCACTATCCCTACATGGAAAATATTACATGTAGGCTTTATTAAATTCCCCACATGGTCTATGTGTGCCCCCATGCCCCTGACTGATGAATTGACTCTTAGGGGTGTGTTTTCAATGTGATAGTTAACAGTTGTGGATGACTTCTCAAAGGATACTATTATGCATTTCTTGGCATTTAGTTTTAGTCCATGACTGTGACACAAGTTATCTGTCTGTGGCATCCCTCATGCAGAACATTTGTAACTTCTTGGGTCCTGTCTGTGAGAAAGCTGCTTATTCACCAGATGATGAATGGTTTATACTTAACTTCTTGAGCTTGTCAAAAATATCTGAGTGGGATATTCTGTCAAATACCTTTGCCAGATCAAGGTAGGCAGTGTGAACCATTTTGTCCCCATCCATTGCTTTAGTGATCTTCTGAAAGAAGTCTTCCAGGTTGAGTAGACATGACCTGCCCTTGACAAAAAAAAAACAAACTTGGTTGGTCCAGTGTTTGGAGGTTTCCTGAGTCATTATTAATCATTTCCATGATAATGCTTTTTGTGGCTTTGCATATGAGACTAGTGAAACTTTTGGGTCTGTAGATTGCCTATCTTTGTGCAGAGAGATGACTGTTTTTCCTTATTCATGAGGCATGAAGCCTGTTTGGAGGTTACAGTTTAATAGCAATTCCAGAGGGGTTGATAGGTCATGTTTCATGCTATTTAGAAGACATCTTGGGATATTGTCTAAGCCCATTAGTGCAGTGGTCTTGGCTGTAGAGAGAGCATTGAAGACCTGTTCCCTTGTGATAGTAAGTAAGTTATATTTGATGATATGTCCTGTGGGGAAGTTGATGGGGAGAGAAGGGTAAAGTTAGAGCCAAATTTTTCTGCAAGTTGTTGTTGTTGTTTGTCTTTCGGCTTTTCCCGGTAAGGGGTCGCCACAGCGGAACTCCAGTCCGCTAATGATTGGCAGTAGATTATTATGAAACGCCGTGGTGCCAGCTCGATGCCCAACCTTCAACAAAGGCATGGCCATTTATGCACGCATGGCTTTCAAATGCTACCCAGCCACGGGGAGGACATGCAGACTCCACACAGAAGGCACTCCCAAGCCCAGCCGAGAATCAAACGTGAGAATCTCTTGCTGTGAGGTAACAACACTACCACCGTACCACCGCGGCATCCCAAATTTTTCTGCAAGTATGTTTGTTATACCTACAGGATCAGTAAAGGTGACTCCATTAACAATAAGTTCTGCAGCTCTGTATTGCCTTTGAGGATGTGGACATAGCCAAATTTACCTCAAATTTTGTTTTCATAGACTTTATTTGTCCTTTGAGGTTTTTTTAGTTTAGTGAGAAGGCTTTTATCCTGGTGGGTGCTATATCTCCTAATTTTTGCCATAATTTTCTTCCTTCTGTTTCACAACCTATTGACACTGTAATTCCATCAGATGGCTTGTTTATGAGTTAGTTATCTACTTCTTCCTGGTGGGCACTATGAATGCATTTTTAACTTAACTTGTTTTTACAGGTGCAAGAGTGTGAAATGCACTGTGTTGGATTACAGTAGTTTCGTACTAAGTACAGATAAGTTAAGGCTATTAGTACAGAACACTTAAGGTGATATGTTATAAATTATCTGCTTCCAGTAGTACAGTTTTTCATTCCCTTAGCCTTTGTTTGTCTATTGTGAATCTGATCAAGTAATTTCATGAGACAATGCTTCTGGGCTGCCCCTGAAAAGAGGCACATGTATCCAATAGGCTGTCCCAAGTTGTTAGCAAAGTCATTACACATTTGTCTTTTGAATTGCTTTACCTTTCAGACAGCCACTTATTATTACTTCATTATATGGTAATTGACTATGAATCCATGCATGTATGTTGCAGTTTAATGGATTGTCAGATGCATTTTCAATAAATATGATTTTCACAGGAAGAGAAGTTTACTGTTGCTCATGCCATCAGTTTTTGATGTGAGAGTGTTTTGTTGATCAAATGACTGTCTCAGTTTTGCTGTAATTTTTTTTTATAAAAGTTTTAAATTAAATCTAAATATTTGTTATCATTGTAAAAGTATAGAAAATAGCATGCACACTAGCAGATTCCAACAGCGTTTTATGCTAACTGGGAAGAGACAGCCAAGGAATGGGGGATCTGGCCCATTATTTTCTCTAATAGCTCCATTTGACCATGAACTGGCTCTGCTCTTGTTTAGAAACTGCACATGGATATTTAGCCTCATATGTATGTCCTACCTTTTTGTTTGTAGTAGAGCCATTTTGGTATGTTCTTTATAAAACCTGTGCCTTGTAGCAAATTGTTTCAGATTGTAATCACTATGTAATGATAGGCATGTGAGTTTCAGACTTTGTATCCTTCAGAAAATACTTGATCATGCAAATCTTGTTATTCTGTCAACTTTCTAATTTTAAAAGCTGTTCCTTGTTTCTGATTCTTGAGTGAAGAAGATGAGAGTGGAGAAGGGAGATGCACTGCATAGTTATGACATCACAGAGCTGAGACATTTCTTGTCAATTATTTATGAATTTATTCATTCACTTGATTTCAAGAAAACATCTGAGGTGTACATTTATACAAATGGCTGCAAGTGTGTGTGTGTGTGTGTGTGTGTCTGTGTGTGTGCGCACGTCAGTGGGGGGTCAAAGTTCAAAGTATTAACAATGTAGTGGGTACAGTGAAGTAATAGTAACTGTGATGAGAGAAAGGAAGGTAGTTGTCACTAAAAATGTGTAACTGGAGATGCTAAGACAGATATGAGAATAGTTTACTTATTTTGTGTGTGTGTGTGTGTGTGTGTGTGTGTGTGTGTGTGTGTGTGTGTGTGTGTGTGTGTGTGTGTGTGTGTGTACATGTGTGTGGAGAGTCTGGACTTTTTCAACTTGCTTTCAAGTCCCTAATGTTTGAGGAGCTGATTATATTACAACTGCTGTATAATGTTTGTGTCTTATAAATAATGTAAAATTAATATTCTATGTTGTAACCAAGAGTATATTCTGACAAGTAAAGAGATACTAGGGTATCAAGTAGCCTTTTACAAGTATAAAATCCACAATTTAACCATGGTGCAAGCTGCTGATAGTAAATCCATCTGTTCCACACTGTGCAAGATAGTGTCATGTTCTGAATTTGAAGATGGAAGGTGTCTGTAGTTTCTTTAATTCTTTTGCTTATTGTCATAATTAACACTGTGTTCATGATTTTTCAAGGCTACTCTTACTTATATTGCTTGATTGCTTAACTCTGACTGGAGTTGGTTGTGTTTTTTTAGGAGGGGGTGGTTGGCTTGCCCATCTAGGGTCTTGGACTTTTGCGACTTGAGTTATTCCTTCCAAGAGTCTCTAATGGTTGAAGAACTGGGTATGTGGTAAAACAAGTATATAGTAACATGTTAACCATGCTGTGAGCACCCTCTCTAGTTGTTAGTAAATATTCCATATTTTTCCAATTTGTTCCACCTTTTGAAATGTAGTATAGTTTTCCATATTTTTGAAGATCAAAAGTTGACTATGGCTGCAGTTTCTTTATTTTGCTTGTTGGTACCATAGGTGTTATGGTAATGTCAACCATACGAAGTCTGAAAAGGAAAATGTCTCTGCTTAAGAATTAAAGGAAGTTAGTTTTAATTATCACAGTAATTAAAACTGCAACTTCTTAAAGTCTTCTGCTGAGTCTTGTTCATAGACAGTTATGATAACATTCATAAAATTATAACTGCATCATTTAAAATCCTGCATGTCCAAAAGTGTTTTCAAATCTTGGAGTTGGTTATTGTGATGAGACATTCCCCGGCATTCAATAAAGCTTACATGGTGTGTAAGAATAGTGCAGCCACTCCTGCACAGAATATGCCCACTGAGCGATCCAGTAAAGAAGCCTGGGGATGTGCACGAGCTTGGCAGCACTATTCTTGCATGGACACCACTGAATAATGCTAATTACCTCATTTTCTGGTAAAAACCATGCAAGTGAGGTGAATTAGTGATTCAGGAAGCAGGCAGGCTTCCGTGCAGAAATAGTTTTACCTGCAGAAATGTATTCGGCTACTAAGCAGGCGATATGAGACAGAGAACAGTTGGAGTTTTTTGAGTCTGTCCATATAGGACAAGTGTGTAAGACCTGGGATCCTCTTCATGATGTACCTTTGTGGCCTCTCCAGTTGTTGCAGGTGTCTAGTGAGGTACATGCCAAATGGGGCATTGTTCTCAATGATTGGGCTAATGAGGCAAGAGTAGAGGGACACAATGACCTCTTTTTTCCTGGATACAAAATCCTTAGTAATGAGATGTGCCACATAGAAGGACTTTCTGACCACAGTGGCAATGTGGTGATCAAAAGAGAGGTTGCTGTCAACCTGTGTTCCCAGATCTTTTATAATGCCTTCTGTGTTCAATGGACTACCATCAGTGTGGTAATTCATGGGGAGTTGTTTTTTCCCAAAGGGGATGAGGACACATTTTTTGACATTGAGTTTAAGGCCATGGTTCTGACACCAGTTGTTGGTCTCAATGAGACCATTCTGTAAGATGTCAGCATCACTTGGGGAGTTAATAACAGCTCCCAACTTGCAATTGTCTGCAAACTTTCTTATCTAGAGTCCATTTGTGTTGGCCTGGACTTCAGAGAAGTAGATACCAAACAGGAGAGGACCCAGGACTGAACCCTGTGGGACTCCACTCATGACTAGTCAGTAGTCTGACTTGGAGTAAGCTACCTTCACACTGTGGGTTCTGTCTGTGAGCCAGTTTGCAACCCACCTAGTGATATAGGGGTTGATGCCAAGCTTAGTGAGTTTTTCTATGATTCCTGAGTGGGGAATGTTATCAGAAGCCTTGCACCACCTTGCCTTCATCCACAGCTCTGGTGACTGACTCAAAGAAGTCAACCAAGCTGAGCAGGCATGATCTACCCTTCACAAAACTAAACTGTGTGGGATCCAGAGTTTGGAGATTCCCTATATCCTTGTTTATTAGGTCCATGATGATGCATTCCATAGCTTTGCATATCAGACTTGTCAGGCTAATGGGGCAATCGTTTCCAGGGTCTGTAGTCACTCATCCTTTGTGGAGAGCAATGACTGTAGCAGTGCACCATTCAGTAGGGACAAAGCCTGAAGTGAGGCTGTGATTGAACATGTCACACAGGTGAGGTGCCAGTTCACTCCGTAGTTCATGTAGAACACAACCAGGAATATTGTCTGGTCCCATAGAAGTTATATTCTTGGCCTTGGACAGTGCTGTTTTAACCTGACAGCAGTAATACTGGGTGCCTGGCAGTCTACTGGTATTGTGATTGGTCCTTTGGGGGGGAGGGGTAAAGTTGGCACTGAATCTGTCAGCCAGTATCCTGGCAAAATCTGTTGGGTCGGTATAGGAGGTACCATTGTGCAGTAGCTCAGAGCAAATATGGGTATTGCCATGGAGATTCTTTACATAACTATAGAAGGCATTGTGGTTGTCTTTACTATCTGCTGCAATTCTGTTTTCATAGTTAGCTTTACAGGATTTGATTAGGTATCTCAACTTTTTGCTGAGGCTGATAAGGGAGTTTTTCCAGTTTTAGGACTTCTCCTTATTCTGCATCAGTTTCCTCCTTCTGTTGCAGAGTTTGTTTATGGCAGGGGACCACCAGATTGGCTTCCTTTTTTGGAGGAGGATGTCTTGGTTCTATTGGTTATGGAGAGATTCATGCATTTGTGTATATGTTCGTACAGTGCATTGGTGTATGTTTCTGTGGTCACACAACTATTCTCCATTTGCATGGGTGCTGTGAAGTTAGCCACCTCTGTTTTTAGGAGCCCAAAGTTAGCTTTGGAGAAGTTTTTCATGGTGGTTACTTTTGCTGGGGGTGGGGTGGGAGGGATGCGGATTTCCAAGGTGGTTAATTTGTGGTCAGATCTAACCAGGGAGGAGCTGACTACTGGTGTAGAGCAACAGTCACCCATGTTAGTAATGACCAGGTCAAGGATGTTGCTACTTCTAGTGGGGGTAAGAATGAGCTGGTCCAGGGCATTGGAATTAATGAATTTTAGGAAATGTTGGGCAAGTGTATTGGTACCTGAGTAGTTTTCCCAGTTAATAGAGGGGCAGTTGAAGTCACCTAGTAAGAGAGTGTTAGGTTGGACCCTAATATTCTCTAGGGTGATTAGGAACATGGAGTGCAAGTCTTGGAACATGGTTGGAGATCTATAGCAGGCTACGACCTGAATCGCTGTCTTACCCAATGTTAGCTGCACCTGAAGTATCTCTGATGCATTATGTTGGGCTACCAGTCTGGAGGTGTGCACATCCTTTATGAATATGGAAACATGACTGCCTTTTGAACGTCAGTCTAAGTTCTGGGGCTGAAAGATATGGAATGAGTTATAGCCTGCTAGAGCAGGGGTGCTTTCTGCTACCTTAAACCAGGTCTCTGTTACAGCACAAATGTCGATGTTCTCCATTTTTAAGGAGTGCTTTGAGCGAGTGAATTTTGAGATTTAGATGTCTAGCATTAAGCAGCATGACCCTCAGATTGCATTTGTTTGTAGCTGTTACAGTGGAAATTTGGTCTTTGGAACACCCCCTAAAAACGGCACTATAGGGGTGGCAAGAGCCTTGGCCAGTATCTGGAAGCTCAGGGGTGACTAATGCAGGCCATCTCTGGCAAAGCATTGAGGCCTGTTAATCATGTTATCACAGGCAGATATTGGATCCCCTTAGAATGACACCAGATATGTAGACAGTTGTTGAAATCAATCATTTTCTGCTTGTACTGTGGTACAATTTTGGGTGATGGTAGGATGCTGCTCAGGGCTAGGGTCATACCCACCTGGGCTACATAATCTGAGAGCTCCTCTAAGTCTCTTTTCATGTAGTCCAGGGCGGTACATCTCAGGTCATTCACACCCACTTGTAAAATGACAGAGTCATATTTGTACCTGGTGTTGAGGGACCTGAGTAAGTGTGTTATATATCAGATCCTGGCACCTGACAGGCAGCTAACTGTTACTTTCTCCTTATTCAACCTAGTGAGTGTGACATCAGTGTGCCTCACTATTGAGTCACCTATGACTAGTATGTTGG